>NC_142012.1:77806559-77994059 GCF_049901735.1 Notechis scutatus
TAAACAGGAGAAGCAGTTTTCAAGAAACCTCTAGGAATACAAGAGACTAACCATGGTTCCCAAGGGTATTCTGTTGCTTTCCCCCCACCCACCCCCGAATTTTCCTATAGAGTGAGACAGTCCAGATAGATGGAAGTGAAAGATAAAGATAATGATACTTGATACTTGTCATGTCAGAAAGTGTGCTCTGGGTCCATTTCTTTTCCTCCTTTATGGATCTCATCTCATTCTTTCCTGGTCTGCACTAATCTTAGTTGAACATTGTCCTAATAGGGAAAATTAAAGCAAGTCAGAAATTGAAATAACATTCACAAATCTGGAGGATGAGCTGTATTGTTGGATTGCAGTTAGAGCAATCCAGTAATAGATTATGGAACATTTTTCTTACTTTCCAATTCATGGTTGGGAGAGAATCTTAATTTAAGCCAGGATGTTTATTGTTACTGATTTTTTACTATTATAAATCTTAACTTGGGCCCCATGTAATTGAGCTTCTGTACAATGATTATACTTTTAATAAGAATGAGCTTTCACAAGCTACAGGCCTGCATGCTGCCTATGTCCTCAGAAACTTCTGATATTTGTCCACGGTTCTGTTGGAAGAAATAAATTGCATTGTATTACATATACATACCGGAAATTACCATTGTTTGAAAAAGTAGGAAAAAATATATCACATTTTATTTCAAACATAAACAGAGTACCATTGCTTAAAAATGTAGCAGGGAGGTATGATCCTGAGGATTTTACTTAGCTCATTCTTGGACTGCCAAACTCTGGTTTAGAGTAATGACTCCTTGGTCCCATCCTGGCTATTTTCTGCTCTGCATTTGACAGGAGTATTTGAGATTTTTATAGAGTGCACCGGTGACCTTTTAACATAAATGAGTATAGAGTATCCGAATCTTCCAAATAGGTTACTATAAATTGGAATAAAAGATGCTGAAATAAAATGAAATTGAATCAAACTATTGGTAAAATATGTCTCCTTTTTCCTTTATGTCTCTTGCTTTGCTAGGAATTTGCAACAGCTGGTTCATCAAACACAGATACAGGGAAAGTGAATGGAAGCTTGGAGACCAAATACAAGTGGGCTGAATATGGTGTGACTTTCACAGAAAAATGGAACACAGACAATACTCTGGGAACAGAAATGGCAATTGAAGACCAGGTAAGTTGTGTTTCAAGATTTCAGGAGAAATTACAGAGAAAATGCAGATAGTTCCTAGCTAACTTTTTCTCTCTCCTAAACTAGATTGCCAAAGGTTTGAAGTTAACATTTGATACAACTTTCTCGCCAAACACTGGGTGAGTGTTCTCTGTTTATCTTGTCTTGACACATTCCAGGTAGGAGACTCCAATGTAAGAAAAGAATTGAAATTTGAAAAGGATGTTAGTGGCTTCTTATTTATGACAGTGTTAAAATCATGTTTGCACAATGTATGGCTATTTGGCTTAGCGCCTGCTTTCTGAGGCAGAAACAGAATTTATGTCAGAAACTAGTTGATCCAAGACAGTGGTGCCTTATCAATCATGCATAATTGACATTGTTAACTCGTGAAAATTTCTACTTCCAGTTGAAATATCCAGTTTCCTTTCTCTAAAAGTTTGGGGTCCCCAAACTTGGCAACGTTTAAGACTTGTGGACTTCAAGACTTGTGGAAGTCCACAAGTCTTAAAGTTGCCAAGTTTGGAGATCTCTGCTCTAAAAGGATATATGTAGTAGTGCATTTTCTTGGCTTGAAAGAAAAGGGAAAGAAGCCTGTCTGAACTGCTTTGATTTCTACATTTTGGGTTGATATGAAGGATCACTTCTTATATTCACATTTTTTGTTTTACTGCCTGGCTTATGAAGAGAGAAAAATGGTGCATATTTATTTTTATATTATATAAACGATGTGCAATTTTGTCTAGTTTGTTCGTAGAATCACTGGATTGGCCCAGCTTGATCAATTGGTTGTGACAACTGGATGGAACTCTCTTCAGTTTTAATTTTTTCCTGTGGACATAGCAAGGTTTTGGCACTGAGTAAACATTTTTTCCTCCTCCTTGTCCCTTAAGGACATTGACGCCATTACTTTTTTTGATGTCAGTTCTGCCTTATTTGTCCACACTTCAGAAGAGATCTAACTGGCCTTTTCTTATTTCTCTGCTAAAGATGAGAAGTGGATTTTGTGCATGAGACGGGAAAATAAATCTTACTGTAGAATTTGTCTTTGCAGAAAGAAAAGTGGCAAAATCAAATCTGCTTATAAGCGTGAATGCATAAACCTTGGGTGTGACGTTGACTTCGATTTTGCTGGACCAGCCATCCATGGTTCCGTTGTCTTGGGTTATGAGGGCTGGCTCGCTGGTTACCAGATGACTTTTGATAGTGCCAAATCCAAGTTGACAAGAAATAACTTCTCTGTGGGTTACAAGACCGGAGACTTCCAATTGCATACCAATGTGTAAGTTTAAACCATATAGCTATTCACAAAGATAGCCAGAAAATTAAACCTCTCTCTCTTGGGGAAGTAAAGTCAGTTCACTGGAGCTGATATCCTTGAATATTGTGTGGGGACTAATTGCTGAATACTTAATTATTAGAAAGGGTGATCATTACTTTATCATTACTCTATTAAGGTAGCAAACTGCAGTTTTCCATGTCGTAGTAAACAAACCTTGAAATAAACTAAAATGGTTATTTTGCTTTTATGAGTGTGAGGGCCTAAAAGAAGTAAGCAAGAAGTAAGTATATTGCAGCATATCCTTATGATGCTAGAATTCTTCATATTTTTATGAAAATAAAATGGCCCCAATTTTATAAGTTTGTTCATGTGATGGATACATTTATACACTGCATAGAAACCCCTGTTTCTATGAATAGTTGAAGCCTTTATATTTGGCCAAGTAAACATGGACACTGCAATTTCAGTTACTTTGATAGAGCAAAGTGTTCCTCTAGAAAATAAGGGTATTTTACCTTAAAAAAAAAGGCTGACTTAACAGGTTGACTCATAACCTTCTGTACAAGGAAGGTATTGTTACAATTTCTAGTGTATATATATCTCTTTGGGCTTGACTCCCAATGATTATGCATTTTATGGATTTGTACATATTTGGACAAGTCTATGGACATAGTCATGAGATATTTGTAGAGCTGTTTCCTCTCTGTCCTTCAAAAAGACTCTTCTTTTTCCTGTTTTACATATGTGTAGACTATAGAAAGTACTTCTATCCTGTTTGCATTTGTTTCTGTGGGCACAGTTATTTTGCTGCTGTCAGTTTTTCTGATAAAACCTGACAAATCTATTTGACACAAATCTGTGTAGACTTTTTGGGAAACTAGCATTACTGCACTAATATTCCAAAACAGTCTTTATAAAATGTGCTTAGGAAAGATTTTGCCAGTATTTTTTTTAAGCTGACATGTTATAGTGGGGGAAATTATGGTAAATTACAGGAACTCTTTCATTTGAATTTGTTTTGTTTAATCATGTATCTTTTTGTGGCCAACATATTTTTCAGCAATGATGGGTCAGAATTTGGTGGCTCCATTTATCAGAAGGTCAGTGAGAACCTTGAAACAGCCATAAATCTTAACTGGGTATCTGGCACCAATAGCACTCGTTTTGGAATTGCAGCAAAATATCAGCTGGATCCCACTGCATCCATTTCTGTAAGTAAACACATTACAGTCCCAGTGCTAAATTCCTCTTTAAAGGAATCCCTCATGTCAACCCTGACCTACAAATGTTCCCCTTTATTGATTCCTCTTTAATTCACACTGAAAAGATCCCAGTCTGATGTGAAGCAGCCTTTCTCATCCAAGGTTTGTGCTTGATTTTGTGTAATTCCCAATCTTGCTTTATAAGTTTTAGAAACTTGAATATAAAGTCTTAAGAGGCCAAGGACTGAATCATAGATTTAGCATCTGGAAACCTTGGGGTTTTTACAAACAGTTGTGGCTTTTCCTGTGGGCTTGGCTCTGGATTATTGATGGTGGTGAATCTGTCTGCTCTGGGTGATTTGGGATTATTTTGTAAAACAAAGTTCCTTGTTTCATTCCCTTATCCCTGCTGTGAACCTGCTGAGTAACATTTGTCATGTGGAAATAACATGAATTTATCTAAAATTATAATAAGCAATGTTCATTGTTCACATAAATGTTCAAGGCACTTGGGCAGCTTTCTAACATTTGGTAAATCTCAGTCACCAATATAAAGTGGCATCTAAAAGTTAAGCGGGGCCCTTGGTGCTGAGTTTGGTTATATGTTTCATGCCTATAGTAGCTAACGTCAGGGTTATTAGTGAGTGTGGGGTTTGCTCCTTGTTCATATACAATAGCTTGCATCCTGTCAGTGAGTGCTGATGAGCGGGAGATTCCTTGATTGTGGCATTTTCTGCTTGATTGTCTGGCATAAATCCCTATTTATGTGATTGTAGGCTGCTGGAAAGGATGTGTTCTGATGGTTTTTTGTTCTTAGCTTTTTATTTGTGTTTTTTTAATGTTGTGTGTGTGTGTGTGTGTGTATATATATATATATATATATATATATATATACATAGACACATAGAGATAAACTATATATATATATATATATATATATATATATATATATATATATATATATATATATATATATATATATATATATATATATATATATATATATGGTTTATCTCTATGTGTCTATTAATGTCTGATTAAATTAATGGTTAAAGTATCAGGTGTTTGGCAGCATTGAATTGACATTTCCTGAAATGTGGACTCACTTTATGCCATTATCCTTTGAGTTTATATAAATTAAACATACCTGATTGCCATTGTAAATTCAAGGGTAAGAAACTATGTCACACTTTTCTATTCAAACAATAGAAAAGCGGCTTTTTTACGTCTGCATTTCCCAATTGCTTTGCCAATAATTTTCTCCTGTTTCACATAGGAGTCAGGCATTTTGGGGCAGCCATGATTAGCCATCAAAAACCTATGGCTTGCTTATCCTGACTGTGAAGCATTGTAAAACTGCAGCTTGTCACTGTTTCCAAACCAGGATCTTGGCTGTCTGCTCAGTATCTGAAATTAGAGAACAGTATTCAACTTAGGTAGCCGGGCTGGTAGAAATCTGCCCTGGGTATATGTGCTGTTCAGTCATCTGTTGAGCACTTAACACGAAGCGAATACCATTCCCCTTTCCCTTTACAGAGAAGCAGGGACGCTGGTCTTTCAGGCAGTCCATGGTATCTGCTTTTCTCCTATGACTTGGAGCCCAAAAGAAGAAGCAGAGGTGGTTGTACGTACAGCTAAATCAGAGCTAAGATTGTGGCCAGGAGAGGATCTGGGATTTATAGTTTCCGTCTGCAGTTCAGGTGTTGGGACGAATGTTAAGGTCGCTTTATACACGACAAAGTAAGGGTGTCAAACTCAAGGCCCAGGCGCTGGATCCGGCCAGCGGAGTGCTTAGATCCGGCCCGCGGGGCTGCCCTGGAAACAGCAAAAATCCAGCCCGTGGTGCCTCCGCCAGAGAAAATGGAGCTTGGGAGGGCTGGATGTGGCCCTCTGAAGCTCCGTTTTCACTGGTAGAGGGTTGCAGGAGGCCATCGCAGCTGAAAACAGAGCTTGGGACCCGTTTTCTCTGGCAGAACATTTGGGCCACCAGAGGCACCCCTGACACTGGGAACGTTGAGCTGGCCACACCCACCCTGGCCATGCCCACTGGGCCCCCCAAGGCCCCCTGATGCAGCCCTCAATGAAATGGGGTTTTGACCCCCCTGCTATAGAGTTTGGCTGTCTTGCTCCATTGGCATGGGTTACATACAGTCAAGGTTGGAGAGTTTTTTTTCCTGAATTTAGAACAACATCCCCTGAACTTTTCTTTTGACAAATGGGGTTATTTCGATCTACATTGTTTCAAAGAGCCATTGTCTGATTGGCTGCTTCTTCCTTTTAATTTGTGTGCTGTTAAACAGCAAACATAAACCACAGCCCTCCTGCCATTAGCAACTAAGGACACAAGCAGAGGTTTGAACTCTACAAGAAAAGTTATGCTGTGTGTTGAAGTGGAACCATCTGCTCCTATTTTGTGCTTGGTTCAGCTCTCTCTTTCTTTGCAGGTATATGTTGCAGAAGAGGTGTTTGTTGCTTACATTTGTTTGCTTGGCGTATTCTGAGACTTTATAATTAAAAAAAACTGTGGCTAATTTTTAGATTGTATCATTTGCAGTGGACTAACAGCTGCGTAAAACGAGAGTTTGAGGGATGGAATAGTTTGCCCGTTTGGAGCAAAATACTTCCTGTTTTGGGAAATTTGCTTTGGAAAACTATTAAACCATTCCCATAACCACAGGATAAGCATGGGCCAGAGGAAAAGCAGAAATTTCCACCCTGGGAATTCTATCCTGGAAACTGAGTGTTTGTGGCTTGCTGGTCAGCCTACTTGAGGACTTTCATGAGTGTCTTTGGTGACTTAACTTACTATAAATAAGGGAAGACTCATGCTTCAACCCAATAGGAACTGTCCCATTTATAAAGACACCCTGAGGCATGCCACTCCCCTGAAGAACAAAGATATCCATAGAAATGAATGGGAACCTGAGAATATACATCCTAGAATATGTTTTGGCTCAATCTAGATTATATTATTAACTAAGCCCAAGAATAACACTGGCTGGAATTGATACCGAATGGTATTTAACTGGCTCAAAGTTTATGAGATGTAAATACCCAGATCTTCATTCATGTATATCTAAAACAAGCAAATATGGGTGAAGTTATATGTGTGCCTTGCAAATATGGTAAATTTCAATCTTTGTACTGGGTCCTGTAGGTTACTTTACACATGAGAGAATTGAAAGAAGGATGTTACTTTGCTTGTCATTTGCTTTGCAGACAAAAGTGAACAACTCTAGTCTAATTGGAATTGGCTACACCCAGTCCCTGAGGCCAGGTAAATATTTGCTAAAATACGAGACTTGCACTTTTCACTAGGACAGTTTTAATTTCTGTGTTTGAGAAGCTCTGACAAACTGGATGTAAATGTTAACCAGACTTGAGGCGAAATAGATGTTAACTTACAAATAGGTTTAATATATTTCTTGCATTTAAAGACAACAAATACCCATCTATCTGTTTGAAGGGTCTCCTTGTATTTGTATTTTATTACCAGAAAATGTGCAATCATTGTGTGAAGACACAGCCGAGAGGGTATTTGTTCTTCTACTAGGACTTTTTTGCTTTCTATTATATATGTCCTTATATATTTATACCTAAAACAGTTAAGAAAAATGGTCGTATATTGCTACCCAGGTTTTGCTATCTGAGTTGATTACCAGAAATTGTGCAGCAGAAAATTATTTACAGCTCTAGTTTGTTATACCTCTGTGCAAGTTGCCCTGCAGGAGATCCCACAGTTGTAAAGACAGGAATGCCCTTCCTCTGTTAGAGAATCTTGCTTTTTTTAGAAAACAAAATCTTTTGCTCAGTGCTTTGTTTCCTCTTGACTTGAGGAGAGGGGGGATCTGTTTCGTGCCAGGCCCCAGAGCACCAAAAATGGGGTAAATATTGGCAAGAGTATTTATGTCTGTGAAAGAGGCCAAAGAAAACATTGCAAATATTTCTGCCTTTTCAAGAATTTATATTTCGTATTCTCATTTCTAAGCAGCTCACCCTCCCTCATAGAGATCAATTAAATACCATTGCTTCAGAGTTTTTCCAAATTTCTACATTTCTAATAAACGATCCATAAAACATTTAGAATTTGAAGTGCTCCAATTCATGCTCAGAAATTTGTAAAACAACTGTAAAGAGCCCATTGTTTTTGGCCCTTGCTCCTCTTCCTCCCTCTTTTTTGGGGGAGGTAGGGGTTGTATGGTTTATAGAAGCCAGCACTAAATTTCCTAAATAGTTTGGTCACACAGTCCGGATACCTCCTTCAACGAATTGAGGTCATCATTCTTTTGGGTAAGCTGCCGGGTTTCTCAGTAGCATGTTGTAAATAAATACGTTGGCAAGAGAATATCTTATTGATAACTGAAGAGCTGGCATTCTTTCAAACAGTCCCTTTGTATCCTCAAAGCGATGCTAAGTTTTTTGTTTTTCCTCTCTCTCTCGGGACGCCCCTTGAATGAATGAAAGGAGCTTCCAGGTTGATGCAAGGCATGGAAGAAAGGAAAACAGCCAAGGGAGGGGAGGCTATAGAAAAGAGGGAAGGGGAGGAATAGACTTGACAGGTTTGGGCAACAGCATCTGCTAAGGGAAAGTCAAACGTGATGGAACCTGCTTTTCATTGTGCTTTCTCCGCAGGTGTGAAGCTCACGCTGTCTGCCCTGGTGGATGGGAAGAACATCAATGCCGGTGGACACAAACTTGGTCTTGGTCTGGAATTGGAGGCTTAAAGGCGTGAAGGAAACGGCTGCAGAAAATGGGATAGCGGAAGAATATGGCCTTAAAAAATGTAATTCCAGTATGACTTGGAGGGGTTTTTTTCCCTCCTCAAGTGGGGATGCCCTAGAACAAGAGCTGTATTAAGAATATTTAGGCAGTTCCTTGTTAGCTGGTTTTTAGTTAAATTGGTTCTCTATCTAGTTCTCAATTCTGCATTAGTGCAGTAACTACATAATACATTATTTAAATGTATTTAACTGTTGGATGCGGTACCCACAAATAATGAAATAGACTTTATGAAACCTGTACACATGTGTGCATGTTATGTTTCTTTTAACACATGGTAGCCCATTGAAATAACAAAACGGATCAATGGATGTTCTGAAAAGCGAGGCCAGCAATTTTGTTAAAATCACCTTAAATTAGAATGACTTTTGGTATCCCAAGGCAATTCAGAATTATGAATAAACAAATACACACACATGCTCCTGCCTCCAGATATGTTAAGTTATTGAAATGTAAAGCTGAACACACACACCCCCTCCCCCCTTGTAAGATTTACTTGTCAAGCTGCCTGTTATTCTCAGCACACCTTAGCTTTTCAGTATTCAGATGTTTCTGTTAAGAAGAACAGTTTGCTTAAGTTGTTCACATCCACTCTGGGGACTCTCTTGTTTGGGCATTGACAACGCTACTGTAGGCCTTCGAAGCAGGTGGTCTTGGATGTAGATTAGGTGTGCACAAGAATTCAACAGAGTTCATGTACACAACAAGGGGTGGTAAGTTCATTCTGCTGAAGGTAGTGTTTTTTAAAATAACCATAAAATAACCATTTCTGCGTAGTGGCTAGAGGTTCACATGCATTGTCTAACTGGATAGCCCGTGAGACTCCTTCCCAACTGCGTATTAAAGCCATGAAGCCAAGCGTGACTTTTAAGCAATGAATTTGTGGCAAGAGGAAGAAACTGATTTGTTGGTTGTTCTTTTAGCCATTACATTAACCCACAGCTACAGACTATGAACTCCATCCCTGAATTGATCATGGGTATGAATGACTTACCTTGTCCAGAAGTGACCAGGTCTTTCAAGCCTTGATGACTAGTGGTTCCCCCCCCCCCTCTAATTGTGGACAGCTGTAGCTCAGTACTGATCTAATGTGAGTTTATCTCCCAAATTTGTATTAACCAGGGTTGAAACCAGGAACAAACCAAATTAGGTCACTATTCAGCTCTGAGCTAAATAATTTATAATAATAAATAATTTAGATCCTTCGACTCAATGATGGGAGTTCTGTTCACTGTTACCTGAATTTTTGTCTTCTTGGTCCATTGCTGTGTTTTAAATTAACCTCTCAGACTTAATTTCACTTTAAAGTGGCTCTCTTTATACTAAAGTCCTCTGCCATGTGAGGAAAAATTCCCAATCCTTTGCTTTCATCACAATCTTCTTCCCAGGTTTTGTCTGTGTATTTGCCTGAATGGGGAGAAATGAGAGTATTTCATATTCAGTTGTGTATATGTTCACTGTCCTACTACTGCTTCACTACTACTGACAAGTTGCTAAGCATTATCCCATTATTGTTGGAATGTGAACTGGGGAGCTGAGAATAGCTGGTTAGAATCCATGGTCGAGGCAAGCTTTGAACTAGGAATCTCTTTATTGGAGCTTGGAAATATATAGCGATTTAAAACGAAGCTTTGTTTCCATGTTTGTTTCTAATGTCAAGGCTTAAAAAGGGGGGGGGGGGATTTCAATTTACGAGCTTTCCCATAGCTGTGCTTGTTTTTCTGATGTCCACATTGACACATGCAAAGTTGTGGTTTAACAGGCTATAACATCCTTGCTCAAACCACCTAAGGGACAAAACCCACTCAAGGATGGGTTTGCACGTCACATGAAGTGAAAGCAAATAAATGACAGTTTAGTAACTGTGTGTGAAAAATTGCTTTTTTAAAACCAGACAACTTTCTTTTAAACCAGAAAGTCAGCTTCCCAATTGCCGTAGGACATAAGACATTATTAATTTGCCCCAGGGCCGCTGCAAAAGGGCTATTTCAGCTTGCTCAGAAATTGCATCAAGAAGGAAACTGTAAAAAAAATATATGTCATAGTTGAAATGTTTCTAATGAGAAAACTTGATTTCATGTCTCTCTCTCTGGTTTACAAATGGGCATGAAACAAGACACCCCCCCCCCAAAGTGAGTTGAGGGGAGAAGGCCTTTGGGGAGAAAGTCCTTAGGGAACAAACTTTGATCTGGGGCCAGGGGGAGGTGTAAGTAACAAAACCTGCATTGCGGTTTAGCCCTGTCTCTAAATCCATTGGCGTGCACTGCCACAATGCAAGGAAGCCAGGGCGGAGCTTATATGTAGTGACATGCTGCACATTTCATTTTTGGCCTTGTTGCCAAAAAAAAAAACCTCTGCCTGAGTTGTGGTACTGTCTAGTTTTATTGAATTAGACTTCCAGGGTTTCCAGCTGGCATTGATTAGGATGGCTAGGCAATTCTGATCAACGCAGCTAGAGTGAATGAAAAACACACTGAATGAAAAACTGCTGGTGACCTTCTACCACTGCACCAGAGAGAGTATCTTAACTTCCTGCCCCTGTGTATGGTTTGCCAATTGCACAGTGGTAGATAGGACAGCACTCCAGAGGGTTAACCTCATTGCCCAGAGGATCATGGGTTGCCCTCTCCCCTCTTTGGAAGAGCTTTATAGCTCCCGCTGCCCTAAGAAAGTGCAAAACATTCTCAAAGATTGATATCATCCTGGGCACCCTTTTTTTTTTAAACTATTACCATCTGGCAGACAGTACAAGGACAATAAAAATAATAAATACAATGAAAACAAGGACAAATAGGCTGAAAAAGAGCTTCTATCCCAGGGCAGTAACCCTATTGAATTCTACTGTATAGTGCAATATTAAAGCAATATCAGCAGTTTTCAATTCAATGTATAGAATGTGGAGGATGCGTGTTTTGTGTTTATTTTCATAGTCATTAATTGTACACTGAAGATGGTATTTAATTTCGTTGTACGAGGTGCAATGAAATAAAGTAAAGTAGAGGAAAATACAAACAATTTAAAGTGCTTGAAGCGAGCTAGCAATTCTGGTAGAAAGTCAACATGCTCTGCCTTTCAAAATGGCTGTGCATGCAAGGCCAGTTGTTTCAGAACTGCTGTTCCATTGTATCATGTCATTCTGAGGTCCTCAAAGAGGGCACAAGGGCTCCAGGTGCCTATGGACGTGTATCTTTATGCCCACTGACACCCAGGTTTAATTAACTTTTTTTTTTTTTTTAAATGTAAATTCCGTACGTCTATGGAGATTCTCAGTCATGCAGGTCGTGGTTGGTCCCAAAGGTGCTTTCTTTTCAAGAGGCAACTGAACTTTCTGGTTTTTTTCTTTGTAGACGTTTTGCTTCTCGTCCAAGATAATTTTATTAGGTTACACACACCCCCCCCAAAAAAAACAACAACTAGGTGAACCCAAATGACAGGGAAGGTTTTTGGAAATTGACTCGTGAGAAAGGGCAAATCTTATAGTTCTTTCCCCCAACACCCTCCACTCTTGGTGTGCTCACCCCAAGTGCTGGGATTGTTAGCAAGAAGCGAATTGATATTTGTGTTTTCATTCATCGGAGAGAAAGGGATTGCAAGAGAGCAAGCACACACACAATGAGATACGCATAAGAGAGCAGGGCCATTTGCCTCGCGTGCTACTTAGGAAGGAAAAAAAGCTGAACTGAGTAGGATCTAAATTGATGTTAGGCACCAGCTTAGAGCTGGCAGGGCACTAATCAACTAATTAAGGTCAGTGAGCTGAGCTCGTTAACTTTCATTGAATACATTTTAGGGACTTACTGCTCGGTAGGGACAAGTACCTCAAGAAGAAATGGCTTAGCAATCTGCTGCTGCGGGCAGGTGGGGTGGAGAGACTGGTCAGGCACAGGTCAACGTACTGACCGACTCATAGTGAACACACGATTGAGATGCTGCAAAGGTCATACAGGTGACGATTGCTGCAAAGTTCCTGTTTCATTACATCATAACTGCAAATGGTTTTCTCACCAAGGTAGTTGCTAAACAAGGACTACCTCGTAATGCATTGCAGTTCAGGGAATTACATCAGGCCTGGTGATGTGAGTGTCCAGTTTTAGGGTGGAGCTGATTTTGTGCTCCAACAAGATGGGGCAAATGATGGTTTAATTCCATAAGGGGGAAAATGGCCATAGAGACTCTTTGGGGGCTTTATTCATTTAGAATTTTATTTAGAATAGAATAGAATAGGAACAGGAATTGGAATGGAATGGAATAGAAAATTTAGAATTAGAATAGAATAGAATAGAACAGAACAGAACAGAACAATGGAATGGAATGGAATGGAATAGAATAAGGAATAGAAGTAGAATAGAATAGATATTGGAATGAAGAATATAGTAGGATAGGATAGAATAGATATTGGAATGAAGAGTAGAATAGAGATAGAATAGAATAGAATAGAATAGATATTGGAATGAATAGGATAGGATAAGGAATAGAATAGAATATAGAATAGAATAGTATAAGGAATAGAATAGGAATTAGAATAGAAATAGAATAAGGCATAGAATAGAATTGGAATAAAATAGAATAAGAAACAGAATGGAGTAAAATGGAAGGGAAGGGAATAGAACAGAATTAGGAATAGAATGTAATGGAGTGGAAATAGAATAGAATGGAAGAATAAAATTAAAACAGAACAGAACAATGGAAAGGAATAGAATAATGGAATAGAACAGAATAAGGAACAAGGAATAGAATAGAATAAGGAATAGAATGGAATGGAATAGAATAGAATGGAATGGAATGGAATAGAATAGAATATTCTTTATTGGCCAAGTGTGACTGGACACACAAGGAATTTGTCTCCAGTACAGAAGCTCTCAGTGAACATACAAGCAACAAGTGATGAATCACGATCATAATCATCATAAAAATACATTCATCATAAGATACAACACTTAGTGATAAGTCATAAGATACTAAATAAGTAATCGACATAAACCATACTACAATACTCAATAAAACTATATACATGTTCACTTAAGCTATTGCTGTTGGGTTTTACTGTAATTAAATGCCATGGCGCTAGCACTATTCCCAACATTTTGACATTTCATTTATATCCCCTATTGGCAAGCGGCCATAAACACGAGCCGTTTTCAGTAACTGATGGGGCATTCACAATGGGGTAAATGTTGCAAACTTGCCACTTTTCCCTGGAGCCTGAACAGTGTAGGAGTTTACAGCACTTAGCGTGTCCCTGGCAGGGAAAATTACCAAGCTTTAAAAAGACCCCTCCATCTTTCTTTTGTATAGGACTGCTAGTCAATCATCATCTTGTTGCTAACTCTGGGGAGGATTGGTTTTGATTATCTTAAAAAACCATAAAATATAAGTGGATATAATTTGCTTGCAGCTCAGGAGGGAAATGCAAACAATAAGGTTTATTCTCCCCCCCATGAACTTAAACCAGTCTCTGAAATAGGAAATATAACTTAGGGGATAAACCCAGTGAGGTATTGGCAATATTAACTGCTCCTGTAAAAAGAATAAATGTTACAGCAACCAGTTATGTACTCCTTTCAGGAAAGAAAGATTGAGATTTTAGTCAGCCTTGAACATCAATTCCACTCTTACGTTTGCTGTAGGACTCTGTAGAACTCTCCTCTCTAAAAGCAGTGGTAGGATTCAACCGGTGTAACAACCGGTTTGGTGATCACGCTATCGCTGGAACTACCAGTTCACTCAAACCGGTCCGAACCAGCAGAATCTCACCCCTGCCTAAAAGAGTTGCTTTCAGGCTGGGTCAAGCAGGAAGGAAGCACATTCAGGTCCATTTGTCTATGATTCTATGGAGGTGCTTTTTCAAGAAGTGACTGGATTTTCTAGAAAGTCCAGTTCAGTTCAGAAAGTTCAGATCCATTTGTTTCTAGTTTCTCCAGAGTTTATTTTCCAGAGTCAGGCCTTTGCAAATCTTTGGAGCAGGGCCTCAAGTTGAATGAAACTTCATACAATGTTATGCAAATAAATTCCTGAACTGAAACCGCATTTCGTACACTATGGAATTGTCTGCATTTCTGGAAACATGCACTTCCCTTCCGACTTTGGAGCTTGTTTCGGGCAATACACAATGTTGTAAAATCGGACCAGAGGATGGCTTGTAGGGTTGGCTCCCCAACCCTGAGCTGGCTGATCAGCTGTATCGCTTTATGTCCAACTGTAGCTCTTTTGGTGATGTGAAAGGTGGCTTCCTTTCTTAGGAAACATTCATACATCTCTATCTAACAAAATAAAATTCAATGTAGAGAAAAATAAAAAAACCAAAAGTACACCTGTAGACTGGGTGAAAGCAGGCTTAATAGCAGTAACTGTGAGAGGTATCTTGGAGTCTTAGTGGACGACCAGCTAAATAGGAGCCAATAATGTGTGGCGGCATCCAAAAAAGCCAACGCAATCCTAAATTGCATTAACGGAGGGATACAATCAAGATCATGTGAGGTACTAATACCACTCTATAAAGCCTTGGTAAGACCTCACCTAGAATACAGCATCCAGTTTTGGTGACCACACTATAAAAAAGAAGTTGAGACTTTAGAAAGAGTGCAGAGAAGAGCAACCAAGATGATGAGCGGATTGAAGGCTAAAACATACGATGAACGGTTGCAGGAACTGGGCCTGGCTAGTCTAGTGAAGAGAAGGACCAGGGGAGACAGGATCTTGCAATATTTGAGGGAGGGGCTGCCACAGAGAGGAGGAAGAGGTCAAGCTATTTTCCAAGGCACCGGAAGGCCAGACAAGGAATAATGGATGGAAACTGAACAAGGAGAGTTTTAACCTGGAAATAAGGAGAAATTTTCTGACAGTGAGAACAATCAACCAGTGGAACAGAAGTTGCTTTCAGAAGTTGTGGGAGCTTCATCACTGGAAGCTTTCAAGAAGTGACTGGACTGCCACCTGTCAGAAATGGTGTAGGGTCTCCTGCTTGGGCAGGGGGTTGGACTAGATGACCTACAAGGTCCCTTCCAACCCTGTTAATCTGTATCTCGGGTATGAATTCTGCATCTACACAATGGACAGTTGAATGCCTTGGCTCATTAAAAAACTTTTTTTGTTGTCCTTGAAAACTGCAGGCAGCAAGATATTGTGTGTAGAAGTGGCATGGGGCCAGGAAGAGAGTGATGAATTTAACTAACGTGAATTAAAATTTAACTTCAGAATTTGGGGGAATTTGATGGATCTAACAAGCCGGGCACATCTGATCTTTTGTATCGTGTTTTATGTCTCTTTAAAATAAAAACTTAACCCTGGTGGGTAGGGGTAAGTAAACACTCAGCTGCATTCAGTTGCTCAGACTCCACCCCACAAAGGATTATGGGGTAATTAAAAGGAGATGAGTAAGTAATGGCTTAGTTTTCTTAGCTGAGGGGGGTAACATCCACGCTCAGCTTCGGAAAAAAAATCCCTCCCCCCCGTAGGTAGAAAATTAACGTGTACAGCCACACTGCCACCACCCCCACGAAACTGGCTGTCAAGAATTGGAAAAATATTCTGGCCAATGGCCAGCCTCTGACATACTACAGGTAAGGCATTGGCAGATAATCATTGTGTCAGAGTTCTAGAAAACCTCCACTCCAAGAAATAACTCCGAGACAGACATCTTCTCAAAAGTTCTGTTTTAATTGGATAGTAAACTGGCACAACCGGGGAATCCTGAATGTGAAAGTTCCGGGCTTCCTTGCAATAAGTAAAAACTACAAATCCATCCCCTGCACCCATCATCGCATCACATGCCCCAATCACCAACCGTCCCAACTCGAGACTTCCTCTCACTTGCGTGCAAAACAACATGACCTTGAATTAGAAAAAGAACATTGTTATGTCTAACTACATAACACTCCAAGAAACTCCCCCCCTCCATTTTCCCAGGCTCAAAATATGGCAGTGTGGGAGCATTGGGTCTCAATGTGGCTTCCAAAGCTGACACATTGTTCATGTGCAAGTGTGTGTGTGTATGTGTGTGTGTGAAGAGAACCAATACTACAATTTTAAAAAGTAAACATAAAATTCTTTGCATTTAGGTTAAAATATACATATAAAAATATATATATATATATATTGCATTTTGTACAGAAACCCCAGATCTTACATTGGTTCTTGCAACGAGAACCTACCAAATTGCGGCTGTTTTTTAAAAATATTCTGTTGCACAAGATGTAACAAAGGGAAAAGCATGGAATAGTGGCTACGATGTTGGAATTGGCCTGGGAGAGCTACCCAAGGCTTGTTGCCTTCACTCAACTGTGGAGGTGACTGGGTAACCTTGAGCCCGTCAACAGAAACATTCAGCCCACATATGCTAGCTCGAATTTCACAAGGAAATGTGAGACAGATATAAGAGAATCTTTATTGCCATATTTTTTTCCTGGGCACACACTGGCACTCATTAAAAAAGGAAATTCGAATGCCTGCTCAAAAGAAAATAAGCCGAAATGTTGCAAAACATGAAAATAGAAATATATGTATCTCTATATAGTACATTTATTTATTTATACACCACTCCAATCAAGGTGACTTAAGGTCAAAAGCGGGGGAGTCTAAGAGATTCTCTAGTCATCCAGATCATGGTTGTCCCAGAGGTGCTTTTTCAGGAGGCAATTTTCTTGTTTTTTTTCTTTTGAAGACGTTTCGCTTCTCCTCCAAGAAGCTTCTTCAGCTCTGACCAACTTCCCCACCACCCTGTCAGAGTTGAGGAAGCTTCTTGGAGGAGAAGCAAAACATCTTCAAAGAAAAAACTGAAGCAGCAAATGACCTGAGGACACAGATAAACTTCCAAGTGGCCTCAACGACCCGCTAAAAGGATGCAAATGACCAGCTGTCTGCAAGGAATGTAAATCCTTCCCTTTCCCACCATCCGGTCAGAGCTGAAGAAGCTCCTTGGAGGAGGAGCGAAACGTCTTCAAAAGAAAAAAGAACAAGAAAGTCCAGTTGCCTCTTGATAAAAGCACCTTTGGGACAGGAGACTCTGAGTTTTAGTCCTGCCTTAGCCATGAAAGCCAGCTGGGTGACTTTGGGCCAGTTACTCTTAGTCAGCCCAACTCACCTCACAGGGTTGTTGTGGGCAAAACAGAAAGAGGAGGAATGTCTCTTGGATATGTTTTTCCACCTGGAGTTATTTGTAAATAATAATTAAGATAAATGAAGTGATGCGTAAAACTGAAAGGACGTTTTAGGCTTTCTTTCTTTTTTTTTTAAATGTGTGTAATACACAATGCAACCCTAAACACATTTAAGGAAATAAGAATGAAATAGACCATTTCACGTCTCTAAATTATTATCCCTGAGGACTGAGAGTGCTCAAGCACCTCCTACCTTCCTTCCTTCTCCCTCCTTAACTATAGCTTAAACCCTAAAGTTATCCCGTTTCCAATCAGGATCATACTTATGTTCACACGGGGATCGTGGAAGATTTTTTCATTTAGCTGATGAATATGCTGGGCTGCGCGATCATTTTTGCCTGGTTTAAGTACTTTCCCCGATACGAAAACCTGTTGGAAACAAGAGAGAAAACCATACAGAGCATGCAGGACTCACACCACGTATTACAACAACGTTACACAGGAGAGAACTGTCAGAGGAGGCCTGGAAACCTCAATGCAACTCTTGGCTGAGGCTCATTAAAATAGCTACCTCTTTTCTCAGGACTAAACCACTGGGATATCCACATTCTGCTGCAACCACATGAACCTGGAAACGGTGCGGGCCAGCTCAGTGAGTTGCAGGCAATTGGGGCCTCTACAATCTGTCTGTTCCAAACTGCTTGTTCTGACCCAGGCTCCGTCAAACTTAATAAAACACAAATTGAATTTAAAAAGAAAAAACTTTGTTAATGTGACGCTGGGAATTTACTTGCATTCCCAGCCAAGACTCATTAGACACAGTTCCTCCAGATAAGAGCACGCTTTTCAGTGCTGCAGAATGCTGCCAAGAAACAGAAGTCCAATTAAGGCTAATCATAAACCAACCCCCAAACCCAGCAAAAACTAACCGGAGTACAGAGCTTCACGAAGAACTGGGAGATTACTGAACTACTTTGCTTCCTGCAAAGAGTTTGTCATTGAGGTCTGACTTTTACCCCTGATGGGACAGGCAATCACCTCCCAGCCTTACTCCCCTTTTAAGAGTCGCCCCTTTTATTTCAGCTGCTTTCACCTTCTAGCAGCTCTGCGCACAGGGAACAGGCTCCCCTTGTTCCTTTGCCTTGCTGCTGCCAGACTCCAGAGGCTCCGGAGGCAGCACCCCACTCCCAGATGGTCCTGGTCCCATCTCTGCATAGGATGCAGGACCCTCGTCCGAGTCCTCTCCAGACTCCCTGACTGGTCCCCTTTCTTCCTCACTGTCCGATTCCACTGCCGTCTGCACCGGCTGCCGGCAAACCACAACACTGCTATCTTGCCCTATCCTTACGTGAAACTAAGTCTACAATTGGACCTTTGTTTTATGACCTCCCAGGCCAAAGCAAAGATTCCATACAGTCGAGGAGGTTTATTACCAAGTTTGTGCGGGCTGCACAGCAACCTTAATCCTTCCTGGGGTGAAAGTAATCAAAGCAGAATTGTTGCCAAAGGCAAAATACCAAATAACAGAGCTGGAAGGGACCTTGGAGGTCTTCTAGTCCAACCCCCTGCGGAGGCAGGAAAAACTGTACCATTTCAGGCAAATGGCTGTCCAGTCTCTTTTTTAAAAAACTTCCAGTGTTGGAGCAACCACAACTTCTGGAAAGAAGCCATTCCACTGGTTTATTGTTCTCAGTCAGGAAATTTCTCCTTAGTTCTAAGTTGCTTCTCTCCTTGATTAGTTTCCTGCCTTCAGGTGCTTTGGAGAATAGCTTGACTCCCTCTTCTTTGGGGCAGCCCCTGAGATATTGAAACACTGTTCTCATGTCACCCCTGGACCTTCTTTTCATTAAATGAGACATACCCCAATTCCTGCAACCATTCTCCATATATTTTATCCTCCAACCCCCTTATCATCTTGGTTGCTCTTCTCTGCACTCTTTCTAGAGTCTCAACATCTTTTTTTTTTTTTTGCCAAAACTGGATGCAGCTTTCCAAGTGTGGCCTTACTAAGGCTTTGTAAAACGGTACTAGAACTTCACGTGATCTCAATTCTATCCCTCTGTTCTTATTCATGTGTTATGGGTTGTGGGGTGGGAGTGTGGGTGGGGTTCCACAGGGATCCAAAATCAAGGGGCCATTCCTGGCCAAGTGGAGTAACAACACTTTCTACTTTTTCGGAAGTACTTACATTGTCAAGCACTAATATCTTCCCTTTTTTAATGAGCCGTAAACATTTTTCGTAGTAATCGTTGTAACTCTCTTTGTCAGCATGGATGAAAGCCAGGTCAAATGTTCCAGCTTCACCATTGGCTAGAAGTTCCTCTACACATACACACACACACACAAACAGAAAAGGATTTTGTTTTGTTTTAATGCAAAATATTCCCTTCTGTCTACCTGTGTAGTAAGAGTATCTGTGGTACTCTTATCTGCAGTGGTTAAAAGGCAGTATTGCAGGCGAATTCTGCCGACTGCCAGCAGTTCGATCCTGACTAGCTCAAGGTTGATTCAACCCAACAGTGGGATCACTGGGATTACAGCTAAGTCTTCAGGTGTCCTGCTTAAATGCTGCATCTTGGGAGAATTCAGGGAGGGTTGATCACATCAAAGGGATTAGCAAAAAGGCCTCCATCACTTTCACTAATGTCGAATAATTCCATGCAAGTGAGAAAGGGAACACTTTAACCCAATTCACGCCGGCTGTGAAAAAGATGGAATTTGAAAGATCTTGATTTCCGTTTGGGCAATGGAACCGAAGCTCCATTGCTAATCTGGTTAATGGACATGAACTTTAAATTCTCTGATTTTTTTTTAAAAAATGGAACTATCTATCTCATTACAGCTAGTCCTCGACTTACAATGGTTTACTTAGTGACTGTTCAAAGTTACAGCGTCTTTGAATAAAGTGACATGACCATTTTTTGCACTTACGACCATTACCCATAGTCTAAATCAGGGGTCGCCAACCTTTTGGACCTCAGGGACCACCAAACTCATAATTTTAAGTCCAAGGGATCACTAACCAGTTCTGTGGGTGTGGCCTAATTTGTGGGTGTGGCTTGGTGGTCATGTGACTGGCTGGGCATGGCTTGTATGAAAATATTATAAATATTTATATAAATATTTAATTTTTTATAAAAAAAGAGCAACTTTTGCCCAAAATCAGGCAAAGCAGGCAGGCAGATTCAGTTGCTCACAGAATCACAGATTCATTCAGAAAACTATCTGCCATTGGCTAGCTCAGTCTGTCACATAAAATTTGCTTGCAAGCGAACTCACAAAATTAACTCACAACACACCATGTATGTAAATATTGATTTTTTTTATAAAAAAAGAGCAACTTTTACCCAAAATCAGGCAAAGCAGGCAGGCAGATTGAATTGCTCACAGAATAATTCAGTGATCCATCTATCTGCCATCAGCTGGCTCAGTCTGTCACATAAAATTTGCTTGCTGTGAGTCTGCACTGAATAATAGAAACTTCAGTCCTAAGGGAGGTTCGGCTGCGCTTAAAAGCAGAGCCAAAGATCTAAAGACTAGCTAGAAAGCAAGAAATCCAACCATTTCCTGCTTCCTAGCTAATCTAAATCTCCTGGCACAGCAGAACAGCTGATGGTCAGAAAAAGGAAAAATAGCAATTTAGCAGGCAAGTTTGCAGGGTAAGGAGTGAGTGGGCGGGGAGGGTTCCTGCGGGCCATGTGGGCGGTTGCAGCCTTGTGTTTCTGCGCAGCCTGGATTCATTGCTTTGGGGGGGGTGCTCTGGGGGTTAGATTTCTCTGAGGCCCACCAAAATTTTCTCACAGCCCACCAGTGGGTTGCAGCCCACCGGTTGGCGACTGCTCGTCTAAATTCAGATGCTGGGCAACTGGCTCATTTTTATGATGGTCGCAGTGTCCCGGGGTTACGTGATCTCTTTTGGCGACCTTCTCACAAGCTGAGTCCATGAGGGAAAACCAGATTCACTTAACAAACGAGTTATTCACTTAACAAATGCAGTGATTCCCTGAACAGCTGTGGCAAGAAAGATCATAAAACGGGGCGAAATTCACTTAAGAAACGTTTCGCTCAGCAATGGAGCTTTTGTGCTCTCAATTGTGGTCGTAAGTCGAGGACTACCTTAATGATTCAGGAAGTCTCTCCTTCAATTTGCTTATTACTTATTGGTTAAATTTATTTGCCACCCATCTTGCGGTGCTTTGCTTAACAACTTGTACCCAGAAAGGTCCTAAAACGGGGCAAAACTCATTTAACAAATGTGTTGCTTAGCAACAAGGCGGCTGGGAAGGAGAGAGTATGATGGACCAAAGCGAGGGAGTGTTGATGCCTGAACAGAGACCCCCCCCCCAAGCCTCCCTCAAAAAACCCTTCCAGTTGAACCCTTTGCTTCTACCTACCTAATGTTTCAATGGCTGGTTTTATCCTTAGATCGATCTTACGTAGAACTCCAGCCTGGAAGGAAAGAAAACAGGTCAAAGATATCATGAGGTCCCAAATGCTCAGCCTCCCCATCTAGTGTGTATATATGTGTGTGTGTGTGTGTGTGTGTGTGTATGCGTGTGTGTGTTTGCTTGTGCAGACCATCCATTGATGTGGTGGCATTTCAAGAAAGGAACGGAATGATTAGTAGTGAAATAATATAATTAATAATATTATTATATTATATAATTTTATATAATATATAAATTTAATATATAATAATATATAATTTATATAATTATTGTATAAATTTGCACTGAGGCAAATTTCTTATGTGTCCAACCACACTTGGCCAGTAAAGAATTTTCTTTCTTTCTTTCTTTCTTTCTTTCTTTCTTTCTTTCTTTCTTTCTTTCTTTCTTTCTTTCTTTCTTTCTTTCTTTCTTTCTTTCTTTCTTTCTTTCTTTCCTTCCTTCCTTCCTTCCTTCCTTCCCTCCTCCTCCCTCCTTCCTTCCTTCCTTCCTTCCTTCCTTCCTTCTGTCTTCCTTCCTTCATCTATCTATCTATCTACCTACCTACCTACCTACCTACCTATCATCTATAATATAAATATTAATAATACAATTAAACAATAAGTAATTAAATAATGAAAGAATATATTTTAATATCAGCATGTGTATTAATAGTAGAATTACATGGATGGGATGAATGGAAGGAATATGAATAGATCTACCCTATATGTTTAAATGAGGGATGCGGTGGCTCAGTGGCTAAGACGTTGAGCTTGTTGATCAGAAAGGTTGGCAGTGCAGCGGTTCGAATCCCTAGCGCCGCGTAATCGAGTGAGCTCCTGTTACTTGTCCCAGCTTCTGCCAACCCAGCAGTTCAAAAGCACATTAAAAATGCAAGTAGAAAAATAGGGACCCCTTTGGTGGGAAGGTAACAGCGCTCTGTGCGCCTTCAGGCATTTAGTCATGCCGGCCACATGACCACGGAGATGTTTTCGGACAGCGCTGGCTCTTCGGCTTTGTAACGGAGATGAGCACCGGCCCCTAGAGCTGGGAACAACTAGCACATATGTGTGAGGGGAACCTTTACCTTGTATGTTGAAATGATATTGTGATTGGTATTAGAATTGTATATCGAAACACTGAACAATGAAAGAATGAAGGATGAAACTTTCATATATACAGAAGTGAAGAGTTAAATAAGGGATATACGAATAATAAAGCAGGTGAAAGATGGAAGACAGAGAAAGAAACGTCTTTGAATACTACAGTGACATGAATAAAAGTTAGAATAGAAATAGGTCTCACCGCAAGTGACACAGTTCTAAGTTATCCAAACCGAACATTTCGAGCCTAGTAGTGTACGGAATTCGAGTGTGTACAGAAGAGTGCAAGACTTTTCTCGTGAAGTACTTCTGAACCCGCTCGATTGCACCAGGGATGCCAAATGGTTGAACAACAGTGGAATAATAAAATTAATAAAATAGCACAGTGGTGGCTAACCTTTTTCGGCTCCCATGCCAATAATTGCGCGCACGCTCACTTATGTGCGCTCATGTGCCAGCACCCAGAATGCAATGCATGCTGGCCTCCCACACCCCCGGCACATGCGTGTGAGATCCCCCTTGCGTGCGCCATGTGTCTCTGTGCATGCGTGCGCGTCTCCCATGCACCCCTGTGCATGCGCCGCCAGATACCCGACAATCTGCAGTTGGGCGGTGGGGTTTCTTCCAGGTGATCTCTCACGTGCCGAAAGAATTGACTTCCAGCACGGGTGCCACAGGTTCACCAACATGGCTCTAGCATAAGTTTTATAAGCTCTAATTACCAATACAATGTTTCCAGAAGACAAAAAACAAGCCCTGTGCAAAATTAAACTTACGCTACCTCTTTCCACACTGGCTTTCCGATACTGGCCGTATCTTCGTTGACCTCGCAGGCAACAATTCTGCCATCTTCTGGTAGGACTAGCGCCATGCTTAAAGTATTGTACCCAGCAGAAACTCCTAGAGAGAAATTACAAAAACGTGGTTGAAGGGGTTTCTGGGTTTCCGAATGAATAAAGACCTACAGGTAGTCTTCAACATATGACCGCAGTCGGGAGCAGAATTTCCATTTTTTTTTAAAGTGAGATGTGCTCAATTTTACAACCTCTATTGCCGTGGTTGTTAAGCGAACCACTGTGAATCATGTAGTCGTTAAGCAAATCCGGCTTCCCTCATTGGCTTTGCTGGTTGGAAGTCAGCTGGGAGGGTCACAAATGGGGATCAAAATACAGTCGAAAATACAGGCCAGTGTGCCCGAGTTTTGACCTCGTGATCACCAGGATAACAATCGCGACACCACTCAGACTTATATACCACTTTACAGTGCTTCCCAGCCCTCTCTAAGCGGTTTACAGAGTCAGCCTCTTTCCCTCAACAATCTGGGTCCTCGTTTTACCCACCTCAGAAGGACGGGAGGCTGAGTTCACCTTGAGCCGGTCAGGATCAAACTGCTGGCAGTGAGCAGAATCAGCCTGCAATACTGCGTTCTAACTCCTGTGCCACTACAGTCTTAAATGTGAGAACTGGTCATAAGTCGCTCTTTTCAGTACCGTTGTAACTTTGAAGCAACCACTAAACCAGTAGTCGCCAACCAGTGGGCCTGGTGATCCACGAGAAAATTTGGGTGGTCTGCAGAAAAATGTTACCCCCAAAGCACCACCCCCCCAAAGTAATTAATCCAGGCTGCACTGGAACACAAGGCTGCGCTGCCCACATGGCCCACGGGAACACAAGGCTTGTGTCGCTTGCATTGCGAACAACACGAGGTAGTGAGGGGAGGGGGGAAAGGGCGGAGGGGGGCAACTTGCCCCACTCGCCCCACACACCTGGCCTGGCCACCGGGCTGCTGCTTTCCACTTCTTTCTTCTTCTGCTTTTGGCTGCACACAAGTAAAGCAGCAAAAGTCTTTCTTTCTCTCCCCCAAACTCCGACAGAAATGAGTCTTTGGGACCCTGCAAGGCATCCTGCTTCAAGAGGCTGCGCCAGCACAAGTCTCACAAAGACTCATTTCTGGTGGAGTTTGGGGGAGAGAAAGAAAGATTTCTGCTGCTTCTGCTGCTTTCCTTGCATGAAGCCAAAAGTCTCTCTCTTTCTCTCTCTACCCCTGAGAATGGAGCTGGAGACAGTATCCTGTGATCCCAAATAAAGAATGATTGATTGGTAGGAAAACGGGCTGGGGAATTTTCCTGCAGACTTTTTGGGGGGATTTAAAATTATGAGTTTGGTGGTCCCTGAGGTGCAAAAGGTTGGCGACCCCTGGATTAGATTGTGACTTACAGGGTGACCAGTTTATTGTGAGACAAAATCCCGAATCTTCCCAGTTGTAGGCAGTCTCACTTACCTATCTCAATTACCTTTTTTGCTCCAACAAGCCTGATCAGGTTTGCTACCAACTGCGCCTGATCACAAGAGATCCACAGCTTTTTGCCAGGGGTAGAAGATGCAGCCTAGAAAAAGCAAAACAGGAGTCCATGTGAGAAGTTCTTCTGCATCTTAGTTTATCTTGTAACTCAATTAAAAAAGAAATATGTTAAGCTAAGTCTACGTGGTGAACACAAATACAACTGTTTTATTTCTGTTTTATTTCGAAGGAGACTGTTGTTTTCTTTTCAAGCCCAGAGGCACCTGATGACGGGAGACAAGGCGGCATAAAAATGTAATAATTAATTAAATAAACATGCAAATAAATAAATTTGCATAGGTGTGTGCGAGTATGCATGCCTTCATGGTATTGATTCAAGCCTTCTGCAACAGTCCGGGTTTTCTCTTGTGACTTCTTGGGAAAATTAACTTCCCATCCCCCAAGGTTAATTGTTTTCCTTTTAATTACATATCATGCTTCATTTTTTGGTTATTCCATCAACTTTTCCCAGGAGCTCTTCTGAAGGAGCGCCTAGAGAAAGAATGAGCTTGAGTGGTGGGTGGGATTCAAAAAAATTTATACTACCATTTCTGTGAGTGTTGCTTGGTGGGCGTGGCAGGGAAAGATTACTGCAAAATCCCCATTCCCTCCCCACCACACTAACCTGCTTTCCAACTCTGTTCTCCTGTGCAGGGCAACCAAAGAAGACCCAGCCGATCAGCTGTGGGCGTGGCATTCTGTGGGTGTGGCATTCTGTGGGCGTGGCAGGAGAAGGATACTGCAAAATCCCCATTCTGTCCCCACCCCACTAACCTGCTTTCCAGCTCCGTTCTCCTGTGCAGGGCAACCAAAGGAGACCCAGCCAATCAGCTGGGACTCAATGGGAGGCGGAGAATATATGGCGGCAGGGACAGTCAGAGGTGGGATTTGCTGGTTCTCCAAATTACTCAAAATTTCCGCTACCGGTTCTCCAGAACTGGTCAGAACCGGGTGAATACCCACCTCTGAGGAGCTTTCATCCAAGAATTATAATCTTTGCACAAACTTTGCAGGGATGGGTAGAGCTGGAGAAGAGCCGAGAGCGAAGGGCTGGCTTTCGCCAACCCAAACACACCTGTTGCTTAGCCTGCCTAAACTTGTGTGCTGAGAGTGCAAAATAGGTGATGACAACATCCACCTGGCTGTGATTTTTTTTTTTAATACAACAGGCCTCTCCACCCCCCAAAATAAAGTAGAAATGCCGATCTGTCACTGCCTCCCTCTTGCCATGATTTAATTCAGGGGTCTCCAACCTTGGCAACTTTTCAGGCTTGTGGACTTCAACTCCCAGAATTCTGGGAGTTGACGTCCACAAGTCTTAAAGGGGCCAAGTCGTATGGCTGGCTGGGGAATTCTGGGAGTTGAAGTCCACAAGTCTTAAAGGGGCCAAGTCGTATGGCTGGCTGGGGAATTCTGGGAGTTGAAGTCCACAAGTCTTAAAGGGGCCAAGTCGTATGGCTGGCTGGGGAATTCTGGGAGTTGAAGTCCACAAGTCTTAAAGGGGCCAAGTCGTATGGCTGGCTGGGGAATTCTGGGAGTTGAAGTCCACAAGTCTTAAAGGGGCCAAGGTTGGAGACCCCTGAATTAACTTATTTCTGAAACCTCCCATCATCTATTCTGGCCTCGTTTTACCTTCCTTTAAGAGCCTTCCTTTTCTGTAGCCTTTCTAGGACGTTGAGGTAGTCCTCTACTTGTGACCACAATTGAGCCCAGGATTTCTGTTGCTAAGTGAGACATAGGTTAAATGAATTTTCCCCCCATTTTACAACTTTTCCTGCCACAGCTATTATGTAAATCCATGCCGGTGTTAATTTAGCAACACGGTCGTTCGGTGGAATCTGGCTTCCCCCAAGGGAACTCGGCTTCTCAGAAGGTTGCAAAAGGGGATCACTTGATCCCAGGACACTGCAACCATCATAAGTGTGAGTCAGTAGCCGAGCATCCGAATTTTGACTGATGGGGAGGCGGCAATGTTTGCAAGTGTTAAAAACGGCCACGAGTGCCTTTTCTTGGTGCCATTGTAACTTCAAACAGTCACTAAATGAACGGCCGTAACTCGAGGACTAGCTGTACATTATTTGGGATGTCTTGTTCACACACAAGGTGTCATGCCCCTGTTGCAATCTGATTTGGAGGGGGAGGCCGAGCAGCTGACAGGGAGTGGGAGTGTGGCTCTGTTGGCTGTGGAAGAAACTGGGGAAGGGCAAAATTCGGCTGAGCAGAATAGGGGAGAGGTAGAGAGGGAATTCAGAGGAAGACCCAGGCCCACCCCCTCTTCATCCTAGGGCACGCAGGGAGGAACGGAGAAGAGAGCAACGTGAGTTACCTGGGTTACGGGGGAGGAAAGGGCCCTGATCCCCTTCATTAGCTGCAGCTGGGAACACAGGGTTTAAAAAGGGTGTTTGCACACAACATCTTGCTGGGAGCAAAGCGTGAATTATCTTCGTTTGTCAAGTCTTATCAGGGTTCTGGTGTCCTCCCAACTGTGTGGGTTTCGTTATCTTTTGGAAGGTCTGCAATTCCTTATCCTGCCCTGTCTCGTTAACTGCTGCAGCCGTGGTTTGTGTTGGTTTTTATTTATAATTTATATGTACTTTGGGTTTGGACTGAATTTTTCCCTTTAAAGACTGTACTTGGGAGAGCTTTTTTTTTCCAGCCAATGATAACTGGACTTTGGGGGCCAAGTTGGAGATATTAAAGGGACTTTACCTGCTTTTGTGACTTTGTTGCTTTTGTGCCATGCCCCGGGTCATCACACAAGGGGCTGGAAAGATCCCCCGAGTACAGAGAAGATGGAGTTAATTTGGAGGGGTTCGTGAATCCTGGATTGACCCCTGAGGAAGATCCATCAGAATCTGATCGGATCTGTCATGCTGCCATCAGAGTCTCAATCCGAGGAGGAAGACAAACAGCTGACAGGGAGTGGGAGTGGGGCTTCATTGGCTGTGGAGGAAACTGGGGAAGGGCAAAAGTCAGGCTGGGCAGACCAGGGAAGAGGTAGAACAAGGAAGTTCAGAGGAAGACCCAGGCCCACCCCTTCTTCATCCTAGGGCACACAGGGAGGAACAGAGAAGAGAGCAACATGGGTGGCATGGCTTACGGGGGAGGAAAGGGCCCTGATTCCCTTCACAAGGCACACCTGGGGAGGGAGTTTAAAGGAGAGGCAGTTGCAAGGTGCATTTGCTGGGAACAAACGTTGAGTTTATATCGTGTTGGCTGCGGTTATCTGAGTTCCTGGCATCCTCCCAACTGGTTTGATCTACCACCATGTTACTTCATTTCTGGAACTCCTTATTTTTCCCTGCTGGATTTAATTACCTTATTTTGCCTTGTTGGATTTATAGTTTAAAGTTTTTTGTTTACGTTTTGGACTGGGATATCTGCAGCTGTTGCAGGTTCATGGGAGAGTTTTTCTCCAGACCGGAGGGTAACTGGGACACTGGGGGCAAAGTTGGAGCTAATAAAGGGACCCATACTTATTCTCTGGCTGAGTTGCCTTTCTGCCACGCCCTGGGTCATCGCAGGATCCATTGAACAACTGGGACTTACCAATCTCAGCTTCTTCAAAAGTGGATGCTCTCGTACTGAGTGATCCAAGACGTATTTGTGCAGGTTTTCGCTCCCGTGCAAGAAGCCGCAGGAATGGCCGGAGGTGCCAAAGGCAAACAAATCTGATCCGCGGTATCTTCTGCCTTTCAAAAGCAAATCAATCTGTCCTCAGTCATATAATAAAGACTTTTAATATGTGTTAATATTTGATTCGACCCATGGAACAGAAGTTTCCTTCAGAAGTTGTGGGAGCTTCATCCCTGGAAGATTTCAATAGGAGACCGGACTGCCATCAGTCAGAAATGGTGTAGGGTCTCCTGCTTGGGCAGGGGGTTGGACTAGATGACCTACAAGGTCCCTTCCAACTCTGTTAATCTGTAATCTTTGAAACGCTTGATAAGAACACATCAAAATAAGCTCAGAAGAAAGTGGGTGTTGGGGACATCAATCCTTTGTTCACACAACATAACTTATATCCTGGTTTCTGAATTTACCGGGTGTGGGGGGAGTTGAAAGTCACAGATCATAGGGCCAGAAGAGACCTCAGAAGTCTTCTAGTCTGACCCCTTGCTCAAGGCACGAGTCAAAAATAAACAAATGGCAATTTGGAATAAACTAACTCACTTTCCACTGTTGTATCCATGCAATTCATTGAGTCCATCCAATAAGCTGTTCAAACCTAACCAAAATGAACACCAAGCTTAGCGGGCTGCGTGAATCTTTTGCTAGATGCACCCATGCACCAAGGACAAATTCCTTGTGTGTTACACGTGTGTGTGTGTGTGTGTGTGTGTGTCACACTTGTGTGTGTACGTGACACACTTCACCAATGAATTAAATAGTTTTTTTATTAAATAAATTTAATAATTTAAGAAAAATAAGCTCTTCAAACCTAACCAAAATGAACACCAAGCTTAGCGGGCTGCGTGAATCTTTTGCTAGATGCACCCATGCACCAAGGACAAATTCCTTGTGTGTTACACGGTGTGTGTGTGTGTGTGTGTGTGTGTCACACTTGTGTGTGTACGTGACACACTTCACCAATGAATTAAACAGTTTTTTATTAAATAAATTTAATAATTTAAGAAAAATAAGCTCTTCAAACCTAACCAAAATGAACACCAAGCTTAGTGGGCTGCATGAATCTTTTGCTAGATGCACCCATGCACTAAAGATAGATTCTATTCCTATTCTATTCTATTCTTCATTCCAATATTCTATTCTATTCTATATTCCAATATTCTATTCTATTCTATATTCCAATATTCTAATATTCTATTCTATTCTATATTCCAATATTCTATTCTATTCTTTCTATTTCTATTCTTTTCTTCTTTCCAATATTCTATTCTATTCTTTCTATTTCTATTCTTTTCTTCTTTCCAATATTCTATTCTATTTCTATTGTTCTTCATCCCAATATTCTATTCTATTCTACTATTTCTATTTCTATTCTATTCTTCATCCAAATATTCTATTCTATTTTATTCTATTCTATATTCCAATATTCTATTCTATTCTATTTCTATTCTATTCTTCTTTCCAATATTCTATTCTATTTCTATTCTATTCTTCATCCCAATATTCTATTCTATTCTATTCTATTCTATTCTATTCTATTCTATTCTATTCTTTCTATTTCTATTCTTCTTTCCAATATTCTATTCTATTTCTATTCTATTCTTCATCCCAATATTCTATTCTATTCTATTATTTCTATTTCTATTCTATTCTTCATCCCAATATTCTATTCTATTCTATTATTTCTATTTCTATTTCTATTCTATTCTTCATCCCAATATTCTATTCTATTCTTTCTATTTCTATTTCTATTCTATTCTATTGTTCTGTTCTGTTCTTTCTGTTCTATTTTTTATTCCAATATTCTATTCTATTCTATTCTATTCTATTCTATTCTATTCTAGGCGTTTAAAAACCGTGTACCGTGAACACGTCCTCCTGCCCAGAAGAGAAAACTTTGAGCAGAAGATTAAGATGGATGGGACGGTGGTTGAACTCCTCTATCGTGGCTTAGGGAACTAAGTAGACTAATTGGGGCTTAGCCCAATCTAGTCCAATCCTCCTAAGCAGAGAGGCCTGGTTTCACTTCACTTGTGAAAGCACCTTGACGTTTTGACCCCAGCTTGCCCCAGGAAAAGCCAGCCTGTTCAAAAGTTTGTTCCTACCTCTTGCTTAAGACAAAAATAACCCCCCCCCCAAACCCCACAAGTTTCTTTCAATCTGATTCTGCTTTGAGGGCCACTCAGACACAACCTTCTCGCCAAAAACACACCTGAGTGGTTTGTCTTCAAACTTCTTCCAACATTTTTAAAGCCTTCTCCATTTGGCCTTACTGTGTCTCTAGATTATAAATATGTTTGTTGTTTTGTATCACGAATTCCATTTCTATATTGAACAGTGTGTTTTCTAAAGTGTCCAAAGTGTTAAAATATAAACACCATTATAATCATGCACTTACAAACATACAGTATATAAGATATCAATCATTGTTAAAAAGTATACTATCTGTATACTATTGACATTGATTATACAGCCATCAAAATATTTAACAATCAGTTCTTCTTTCTCATGTCAGATATCAAACAGATGAACAGAGTTGGAAGGGACCTCGTAGGTCATCTAGTCCAACCCCCCTGCCCAAGCAGGAGACCCTACCCAATTTCTGACAGATGGCAGTCCAGTCTCTTCTTGAAAGCTTCCAGTGATGAAGCTCCCACAACTTCTGAAGGCAACTTTTCTTCCATGGGTTGATTGTTCTCACTGTCAGAAAGTTTCTCCTTATTTCCAGGTTGAATCTCTCCTGGTTCAGTTTCCATCCATTATTCCTTGTCTGGCCTTCGGGTGCCTTGGAAAATAGCTTGACCTCCCATATTTCGCATAAATCCACTCCTCTAACCTCTGTTATCGATCAACTAGCCATTTGCAGAAAGGTCCCCGTGTTATAAAATATTCCGAATCTACTTTTTCTTTCATTTTTAGAGTTAACCTATCCATTTCTGCACAATCCAGAATCTTTTTGATTTATATTATCATCGGTAGGGGAGTTTCTCAATTTGTCCTTACTAATCTTTCAGTGGTCTCCCATGCCGCTTAAGCTTTTAAAGTTCGCTTAGGTCTCTTCCAAAGGGTGACTGAGCTTGTCTGGATCACGTTGCTAAGAAGAAAGTCCATGACACAGTTCAAGACAGAGACAGGAGTGCGTGTGTGTGTGTGTGTTTTAAATTTCCTCCTGCACTGGAAAATGCTGGAGGGAAGAAGATTCCCACTGTGTTTAAATCCCCTTACAGAATTTTTTTTTCAAACTTGCCAACTTTTAACACAGGGCGGACTTCAACTGACTCAAGAATCAGAATAACAGAGTTGGAAGGGACCTCATAGGTCATCTAGTCTGACCCCTCCCCCCCAAGCAGGAGACCCTACACACAGACACAGACACACACCCTTTCCCAGAGTTCTCTGCCAGCCAGAGAATTAGGATGATCTTGGATGATCCCAGGGCTGCAGAATTAAAAAAAGCTGGAGATCCCTGCAATCTAACCCCTCCTCTTCCTTCTCCTCTTCTTCCTCCTCCTTCCTCTTCCTTTCCCCCTTCCTCTTTCTCCTCTTCTTTTTCTTTTTCTTTTTCCTCCTCCTCCTCCTCCTCCCAATTCCCAATGGAGGAGGGGTCCCGAATCCTGACCCCCCTTCACTTCCCCCATTTCCAACCCACCCCGGGCTTTTCAGTGCTTGGCCAACTCCAGGCTGCAATGCCCCCGGATCGCCGCTAGGTGGCGGCAGGAGGACAAATGCCTGCTCGCCTCCTTTCTCCAGCAGGTGGCCCCCGGACGACCACTGCAGGGCGGGGGGGGGGGAGTGAAGCTCATCTCGGGGGCAGGAAAGTCCTCCTGAGGTCGGTCGGTCGGTCGGTCGGTCGGTCTGTCTGTCTGTCCGTCCGTCCGTCCGTCCGTCCATCCATCCACCTATCTATGTAGCAGGGATGTTCCTCTTGCCCCCACTGCCATTCCCGCCCACTGGGGCTCCCCTCTTCCAGGGTGGGCAGGGGGGTTGGACTAGATGACCTTCAAGGTCCCTTCCAACTCTGATGATCTGGTTATCTAGCCACGCGGGGCGTCAGGTTGGACGCTTCCCACCCACCCACCCACCCAACCCACCCACCCGTGTCCGCGAGCGCCCGGGACTCCTACCTGGAAAGGAGGGTTTCCCCTCCCCCCCCATCCACACACACACACACACACGTGCAGCCTTACCCGCGAGGAAGCCCACCGCCAGCGCCGCCCCGCCAGCCGCCGTGGCCCCCAGGAGGGTCTCGCGGGACAGGCCGAAGAAAGCCATACGCGCGCCCGAGCAGGTGGGAAGAAGAGGAAGCAGCGGCTCCGCGGGCAGATAAAAGTCTTTTCGGCCGCTTTCGCAAGACTCTCTGCCCGTCACGTGTCCCGGGCTGGCGAGCGGCCCCTGCAGGAGGCGCCTTGAACCCGGGGACTTTGAATTTAAGCCGGGACTGCATTTTAACCCCACCCCGCCCCCAGTTTGCGCAATGAGGACTAGTAAGCTGTGCCGCGGCGTTGACCAGGCTCTCGTGTGTGTGTGTGTGCTGCGGGGTGGGGTGTAGGGGGGAAACCAGCCGAATCTGGGGTGCCCCGGACTGTCCTTGGGTCCAAAGGGGGAAGGGGAAGCAGCCCAGAAGAGGGCTGGTGGGTGGGATGTCCCGGTCTTATAAAAAGAACGCCTGAATGCAACTTTGTTATTTGTGGGATGCGAAGATACTTGGTGGCAAACTGGGTGTTTGTCCCTGAAGTTGCAGAAGTTGATAGCAGATAATCAAGAGTTGGAAAGGACTTGTTGGAAGAATTATCCTTCTGGGTTCAGGTCCAAGTGGAGGGAAGAAAGACACTGGAAACATGGAGGCTGTTTGGAAAGATGGTTTAATGGTGGACAGGACCACATGGCTTGGAGCTCCAAAGACGATCACATGCTCCAAGATGTTGGGTGCAGGAAAAGAAGGGCAGAGATGCTAAGAGACCCTTAATTATATGCCCTCTGTAGGGTCCCACCTTAGTGTTTCCTGTTCCTGTGCAAGAAATGTATCCCATTGGCTGTCAGACTCCCAGGGGTGGAGTCTAAACTTCCTAGGGTTTGTCTGGACCCCGTGCCTTCACCTGAGTGCTGGCTGATGCAATCTTCCCAGGCCTGGTGGAGAGATGGGTAGAGGCCTTTGTTATGCAGAATACTCTGGCCCAGACCCTAATGGCCCACCCAGTAACAAAGGGGTGTGTGTGTGGGTGTGTGTGGAGGTGAGGTTAAGCTTCTGCTTCTGAGGTGAGTTTCTGCTTCTGAGTTTCTACTCTTTTTAGGAGAAATCTTCTGCCTTTTTCATATTTCCTAAGATATTTCATTTTTCTAAGAGACGGGTGGGTGCTAACTTCCTACAGGACCTTGTAGGTCATCTAGTCCAACCCCCTGCCCAAGCAGGAGACCCTACACCATTTGAGACAAGCGACTATCCAGTCTCTTCCTAAAAACCTCCATCGATGGAGCATCCGCAACTTCTGAACGCAAGACGTTCCACTGGTTAATTGTTCTCCCATGTCAATTCCATGTTGCTTCTCTCTTTGATTAGTTTCCATCCATTGTTTCTTATCCTGCCTTCAGGTGCTTTGAAAAATAAGTGGACCCTCCCCACTCTTTGTGGCAGCCCCTCAAATACTAGAATACTGCCATCATGTCACCCCTAATTCTTCTTTTCTTTAGACTAGCCAAACCCAAACCCTTTCAACCGTTCTTCCTGTGTTTTAGCCTCCAGGCCTTTAAACAATCTAATTGCTCTTCTTTGCACTTGTTCTGAAGTCTCAATATGTGTTTGTTTGTTTTTTGTTTTGTAACGTGGTGACCAAAACTGGATGCAAAATATGGTTTCAGGAATTGGGTGTGTCTGGCCTAAAGAAGAGAAAGGACTAGGGGAGACATTATTTATTTGCACCTATTTCCTATATTCTTACTCATGTTTATACTTATACCTGTTATCTTGTAAGCGATTGACAAATCAAATAAATAAATAAAATAAATGATAGCAGGGGTCCGAAGTTTGAGGGGCTGCCAAGGTGGGGATGAACATGTTCTCCAAAGCTTTGGTGGGCAGGATGAGAAGTAACTAAGGGAAGCATATTGTTGAAAGGCTTTTAAAATGCCTTTCTTCTGAGGATTCGATTTTCCTGCTGGGAGAGCTCCGGTGCAAGGATACAGACAACTGCTTGAAAGCTGGTTCTTTTTATTTTTCAGGAAGGCAAGAGATAGCAAGAAGTCTGCGTTCCTGGGGCTAGCTAGCTTTGTATGATAAGCCCCTGATTTTTATACCCTTTTTTCTCATTTTGTGTGTGTGTGCTTGTGTTTGTATTTCTTAATGTTTTAAATCCTGTCAGGGGTTGTCTTCATTTCCGCTGGAGGGTAAACTCCGCGGGGTGGTTTGATTGGATTATCAGTTTCGTCCTAATGTTTTCTTATATTTGTTTTGTGGCAATCTCCTGTCTGTCTCCTTTGCAATATATTTTGTGTCTTTTGTTTGTTTTGCTGATTTGGAAGGGTTTTCTTTTCTTGTTTCCCTAGTTTTCTTAATTATTTGGCTTTTGTCTAGGGGGCTTCTTTCAATACCTTTTATTAAATCTCTTTTCCTATGCAAGTTTGTTTTATGGCTGGCCTGATGTTCTCTTTGGGCTTTTCCTGCTTGGGTGTCACCACTGTCCTCATGAAGTTCCCTTTCCACAGTATCAAAGAGAGAAGCAACCTAGAACTAAGGAGAAATATTCTGACACTGGGAACAAGTGACCAGTGGAATGGCTTATGGGCCTGGGGGCTCCATCACTGGAGGTTTTTAAGATGAGATTTATTTATTTTATTTATTTGTTTGTCAAGCATGGACAAGATAACAAGTTTAAGTATGAACATCAAGAAGGACAGAGGGAGTAAATACAGATAAACGGGGACAGTAAGACTGGGATAGTAGGCACGATGGTGCGCTTATGCACGCCCCCGTTAAGGACCTCTTAGGAAGCGGGTGGTTGAGGTTGAAGCTGCAAGCGGTTGTTGAGGCTGTAACCACAGAGTCCAGTAGAGCCACGGCCCGGTACCGGCATCACAAAATGATCCGCGGCCCGCTACCGGCATCAGCACGCATGACAAGGCAAGGCGAGCCGAGCGACCAGCCAGCCAGCCGTCCCCCGCTTCTCCCCGCCACCTTCAACTCCTCCTTTGTACCTTTTTTGTGCTTTTTTGTGCTTTCTTAATCTCCTCCGCCATCGGGACGGCTCTTCGTTCGAAGTTGCCCCCCCTTCGATGAAACTAAGGTGCGAGGATTCCTTCAGGACCCAAATGTCGCTTTCCAACTGGAAAAGCTCACCCGGAAGCACTTTCTCGTCGAAACAAGATGGCAGCGCCCAGCAAACCGGCGGCCCAGTAGAAAATGATCCATGGACCGGTACTGGTCTGGGGCCCGATGGTTGGGGACCCGTGCAGTAGAGCATTCCAGACATTGACCACTCTGTGGCTGAAGTCGTATTTTCTGCCATCGAGTTTGGAGCGGTTTGTTTTATTTTTTATTAATTTATTGATCTGGTTTGTCAATCGCTTATAACAGGGTGTCCAACTTAGCAACTTTAAGACTTGTGGACTTCAACTCCCAGAATTCCTCAGCCAGCTTTGCTGGCTGAGGAATTCTGGGAGTTGAAGTCCACAAGTCTTAAAGTTGCCAAGGTTGGACACCCCTGGCTTATAAGATAATAGGTCTAAGTATAAACATTTAGTAAGAATACAGGAAATAGGTATGAGTAAATGGGGACAATAAAGGACAGGGGACGGTAGGCATGCTGGTGCGCTTATGCACGCCCCTTACAGACCTCTTTGGAACGGGGTGAGGTCAATAGTGGATAGTTTGAGGTTAAAGGAGTGGAGCTTTGAGGATGTAACAACAGAGTCAGGTAGTGCATTCCAGGCATTGACTGTTGCTGAAGTCGTACTTTCTGCAATCAAGTCTGAGGTGGTTTACCTTGAGTTTGTAATCTGTTGTGTGCTCTTGTATTGTTGCGGTTGAAGCTGAAGTAGGCATTGACTGGTAGGACATTGTAGCAGATAATTTTTGTGTACTTCGCTTAAATCCAACTGCAGGTGGCATAGCTCAAGGTTGTCCAAGCCCAAAATCTCAAGCCTGGTGATATAGGGCATTCAGTTGTGAGCAGAGGAGGTTAGTACTCTTCTTGTGAAATACTTCTGGACTTGCTCAATTGTGTTAATGTCCGATATACAGTGCTGGGTTCCAGGCGGACGAGCTGTATTCGAGAATTGGTCTGGCAAAGGTTTTGTATTGGACAGTCATTTATCTGAAATGGCCTAGCCAGTCACCTTTTTTTTTGGCACCACTGATTGTTTTCTAGTCCCTGAAGTTTTCCTGGCCTGGGTTTTCAGCAGGGGTATGCCATTGCCTCTTTCTTAGGTCTGAGAGAGAGTGACTGGCCCAAAGGATTGCTCTAGAACTCACAGTCTCCCAGCTTATAGCCTGATGCCCTAACCACTATATCACATTGCATCTCGCCTTATCTGTTACTAGCTCTGTACCCATGCTTCACTACGAAACTATGTGGTCGGGCTTAAGTTTTGGGGGAGGAAAGTAAGGAAGAAAAAAATCTGCCTCTGCCTACCAGCATCCATCGGTATTCTGTCAGTGTGTGAGAGAGTTGAGGGCTGTTTGGAAACTGAAAGAGTATTTGCTGTGTCAGCAAGAAGGAGACAGCAAGGAGCCTGGGCGTGGCTTAGCTCAACTGTTCTCTACTAAAGCTTCTTGGTGCTCTGAAACTGAAACTCCTCTCCTCTGGTTGTGTTTTGCCTTTGGAAGAGATTTCTTTTCAGGTGGGGAGGGGGAGTAGAACTCCTTAGCGTGTTGATAATACTATCTGAAATACGAATGCTCTGATGGTCATTTCGAAAAATCCTTTTTTAGTTTGCCCCTAGAAGCCAAGAGAAACATACGTGCCAAATTTCGAGTTTGTAGGCTTCACGGTTCTGGAGATTTTGCGATGATGCATGAATGGTATTTCGCTTTTTTTATATATATAGATTAGAAATGGCCACATTCAAAGTAGCCTGTTCTTGGGAAGTCCGAGATCAGAGCTATAAATCGACCTCCTGTGTCCCCAACGGAGGCAAATCTTGTTTTGGAAAGAAGATTACCTCAGGTCACCAATGCCGACATCTCTGCCTCACGCTAAGCTGAGGTTTTGTGGATGGCTGCATTCTGCTTTTCATTTTCTTTTCTTTTTTTCCAGCTGGACTTTAAGGCCTTGCAGTCTTCTAGCCTTCTCTCCTCCCTGCTTTTTTTTTTTTTTTAATTTGATAACCTTTTTATGCAATATATTACTCTAATCCCTGAATGCTGATCCTGTACAGAGGTTTTGCATAAAATTATAAATGATTGATGAAGGGAAAATTAAAAGATCGGAATACGGGCCTGGTGAGAAATTTACAGTCCTCATAGGAGAAAATATATCTTTTTTTTCCAGACATCAGGCTAAGCTGAATCATTTTCTTTCGATATTATCTTGTAATTTATGTGGCGTTTTGAATATGGCTCAGGCAAAAGCTGTTCTTCCCAACCCCACATTTCAATATGAGATATTTAAGAATTTGCCTCTCCCTCTCTCTGTATGTACCTAATGAGGCAGCTAAATATTTAATATTTCCTGGATCGTGCCCGTTAGATTATTAAAAAAACATTATTTATAAGCATGTTCCTTCACTAGGACTAGAAGAGCTGTCAAAATCCAGGCAAATCACTAGTACAGAAAAAGTTGGCTTTTCCTGACATCTTGTGGCCAGCAAGATTTTTGCCAGCCTTGATTAATGGGTGTGCCTCATATTTTTGTGTTTGTGTATGCAGCATTAGCTTTATTCCAATGATTTTTAAAAATAAAACATCACGTTCTTCAACTATACATTCTCCTCACACACCCATTAGTATATTTTCGTAATTATGTTTTATTAGGGTTTTCTTTTTTAAAAAAATGTTGGGCCCAATTTCCAGAGGGGCCAACTTTTTTCGTTGACAAAAAAATTGGATTTTATCACCAAGGTCTATACATCGCTTGACCTATTCTCAACAATTAGAAAACCAGAAATAAAAATTAAAAATATCTGACAGCCAAAGTATCCTAAGTAGAAAAAGAGAGATTCTTGCAAACTTTCTTGCAAACCAAAGCTAATTGGGGGAAGAGAGTGGGAGAAAATAAATAAATAAATGGCCATAAATCAGATTTGCAACTATCTGGCTCCATCGTGTGGTAAATCTCAGTAATTGCAGCAAAGAAAACACATTTCAGTTAGGTGCCTTGGAATGGCTAAGGGCCAGGCTAATGACATCTATCTATCTATCTATCTATCTATCTATCTATCTATCTATCTATCTATCTATCTATCTATCTATCTATCTATCTATCTATCTATCTGACATATAAATCAATACTGTGCATGAATGGAATTAAAGTAAAAGGAATAAAATGATTTCAGTCATTGAGTGATAGAATGCCCAGAGATTTGCATGGAAATGACAGCAGTCTGCAGAAGAGTAAAACTGAAGTAAAATAAAAATCAAATAAAAATCAAATACAGTACTAACAAATAGGTGGAAAGTAAGTTGTAAATGCTATGAGAATGTTGAAAAATAACAAGGCTTAATTTTGGCAAATTATAGACTCTTCATCAGCAGTTAACGGAGTTAGGCAAATATTGGCCTGCTTATGATCAAGTCAAGTTGTCGGTCTATTTTTTTTATTTTGGGAGGGTAGTGGTGGAAGAAATGTCCCTCGGGGTTCAGTTCCAAGTGGGGAGAAAGACACTTGGAGACCTGGAAACTCTTTGGAAAGATGGTTTAATAGTGGACAGGAGCACATGGGGTTGGAGGTCCTGGACAATCGAGCACCTGGGTCAGTGGTGGGATTCTACCAGAGTGATGACCCGGGGTGTGGCACAAAGGTAACACAGTCAGATAAGCAATAAGAGTCCCTTATTGTTTTTGTCCCCCGGAAGGCTCAAGGAAAGCCTCTGGAACCCGAGGAGGGCAAAAACCAGGCCTCACGGAAGTTTTGGAAGGCCAGAGAAGGCCTCCGGAGCCTGGGGAGGCCATTTTTGTCTGTTTCCTGCCTCCAGAGAGCCTCCGGAGCCCGGGGAGGCTGTTTTTGTCCTTCTGGAGGCTCAAGGAAAGCCCCCGGAGCCTGAGGAAGGCAAAAACTGGGCCTCCTGGAAGTTCTGGAAGGCCGGAAATGTTTCTGGCCTCCAGAGGGCCTCCAGAGCCTGAGGAAACCATTTTCGCCCTCCCAGAGTTTTTGAGGAAAGCCTCTGGAGCCCGGGAGGGCAAAAAAGGCCCTCCCCACTGTGGTGCAGGAGGCCGACTAGCAACCAGGCAGCGAACCGGTTGCTAAGATTTTTGGAGGCCAACCCTGTTTCTAAATATAACAATTTGTGTTGGGAAAGACAGAAGAATTTAGGAGTGGACAGTTCGAGTCCCCCAAACTTTTCTTTGGCTTTCTTCAAGAGGCAATATAAATGGGGGAAGAAGTCACCTCCCTTTCCTCTCTTCCAAGATGGGCATGCCTTCAAAAGAATCCATACCTTGGACCACAAACTTCTTCTACAAATACCGTTTCCCCCCCCTCTCCCCGGGAAGCTATATCTTACTGCGAGGGCCAAAGTTTTGTCATCGGCTCAATTAAGATGTCTGATGAAAATCCATAATGCTGAGGTAACACCGTGGTCTCTGCGAGGCTCTCAATTATTTTTGCAGTTGTTTTGTCAGGGAGAAGATATACGAGGCGTTGTTTTCCCTGCAGGCCTAAAAAAACAAGCCTGTTTTGCTTTCCATCAGCTCTGCATAACTCACGTTTACACTCCTAAGTGCATTACAACGGTGCTTTTCGAGCCACGAAACACAACCTTGCGGGCTTCCTTTTCTGCAAAAGCCTTAGTGAATTGAATGAGCAACGTGCAGGAGAGAACATTCCCAGTCTTCATTAGCCTGGCTCACTTCCATGGGATCTGGTTTCCCCATCCAGATCCTCTCTCTTGAGATCTATTCTATACAAATAAAAGCTGTTTACTGCCTCTTCCAACATGGGGTTGTATAAAGCTCATTACGGTGAAAAAGATGCAAGTATGTTCTTGCGCAGCACATGACCAAAGTTTGAAACCCATCCTTCCATGGGTTTTGTGGCTCTATCATGACTGAAGATAGTCAAAGCTGGAAGATTGGGCCCTTGATAGGTTGATTGATAGATCCTTGACTCTTGATAGATACCAGTGGAAGGGCTTGCCTTCAGAAATCGTGGGCGCTCCATCACCGGGAGGTTTTTAAGAAGAGACTGGACAGTCACTTGTCTGAGATGGTATATAGCAGGGGTCCCCAACCGCCAGTCCGCAGACCGATACCGGTCCGCGGAACAAGTCTTACCGGGCCGCTGATTGCTGGGCGCCGCCATCTTTTTGGTAAAAAGTGCTTCCGGTGAGCTTTTCCGGGTAGAAAGCTCACCGGAAGCACTTTTTCATCAAAAAGATGGCGGCGCGCAAGCTCGTGAGCTTTTCCAGGTAGAAAGCCATTTCTACCCGAAAAGCTTCGGAGCGCTAGCGCCGCCATCTTTTGACGAAAAAGTGCTTCCGGTGAGGTCACCAGAAGCACTTTTCGTCAAAAAGATGGCGGCGCCCAGTTGATGCCGATACCGGGCGCGGCGCCCAGCTGATACCGGTACCGGGCCGCGGCGTCAAAAAGGTTGGGGATCCCTGGTATATAGGTTCTCTGCTTGACCAGGGGCTGGACTAGAAGATCTCCAAAATCCCTTCCAGTTGTTGTTGTTGTTGTTGTTGTTGTTGTTGTTGTTGTTGTTGTTCTTCTTCTTCTTCTTCTTCTTCTTCTTCTTCTTCTTCTTCTTCTTCTTCTTCTTCTTCTTCTTCTTCTCCTCCTCCTCCTCCTCCTCCTCCTCCTCCTCCTCCTCCTCCTCCCTCTTCCCCCTTCCCCATCTTTCTCATCTTCCTCTTCCTTCTCTTCCTCCTCCTCCTCCTCCTCCTCCTCCCTCTTCCTTTCCCCCTTCCCCTTCCTCCTCCTCTTCTTCCTCTCTCCTCCTCCTCCTCCTCCTCCTCCTCCTCCTCCTCCTCCTCCTCCTCTTCTTCCTCCTCCTCCCTCCTCCTCCTCCCCTTCCCCTTCCCCTTCCTCTTCTCTCCTCCTCCTCCTTTCTCTTCCCCATCTTTCTTATCTTTCTTCCCCTTCCCCATCTTTCTTATCTTCCTCTTCCTTCTCCTCCTCCTCCTCCTCCTCCTCCTCCTCCTCCTCCTCCTCCCTCTTCCTTTTCCCCTTCCCCTTCCTCTTCTCCTCTTCTTCCTCCTCCTCCTCCTCCTCCTCCTTCTGGCTGGACACTCTATCAACACCATGGAAAGACAAAATGATTTTTTACTTTGGTTTATAGTCAAGGTTTGGTGATGGACGAGGCCAGTGAGATGCCTTTAATTGTTTCCTTTATTTGGGAAGTTGCCGGTAGATCAAAGATTATTTCGGAAATGTACCTGGCAAGGGGCTGATTGAGATGGAATGATGTATATAAACAGGGGTGGGCTTCAAAAATGTTAGCAACCGGTTCTCTGCCCGCTTGCTGGGTGGGCGTGGCCATGGTGGGCATGGCCTAGTCGGCCTCCTGCACTACGGCAGAGTGGGTGTGTTTTTGCTCTCCCCGGACTCCGGAGGCTTTTCTTGAGCCTCCGGGAGTCTGAAAATGGCCTCCCTGGGCTCCGGAGACTCTCTGGAAGCTGGAAATGAGCCCATTTCCAGCCTTCCTGAACTTCTGGGAGGCCCGTTTTTTCACCCTCCCCGAGCCTCCATGTGGGCCCTGCTCTTACCTGCATCCAAAACAGCCCGCATGGGGTCTCCTGGGTGGGGCGGGGTGGGCGTGGCCAGCCAGGAGTGGGATTTGGGGATTCTCTAAAGCACAGAATCTTAGCTAGGGGCTCCCCTGAACCCTTGCGAACCCCCAGCAGCCCACCCCTGGTATAAAGTTAAGAGGAAGAATCTGATTGGTTACAATTTTCCCACCTGCTAAATGGATAGTTGTAGGTGGTAGGAATGTCGGGAAACAATGAAAATGTGTACCTCAGAAAGAAAAATGGTTGGTGGCTGAGCTCACCCAATACACTAATCCTGATTCTGGGATTAGGACCATTTTTGTGGGTTCACACCACGTACCGAATGATCAACTGAGAAAACCAATTGATTCCCTACAGAAAATGGCCCTGCACAACTCAACTGAACGAAAATGCATTGTAACATATTGTGGTAGTGCAGTTGCTAGTTCACCTACTTAAATGTGTGGTGTGAACGTAGACGGAAGCTAGGAAGCCATTTTCTTGGCTCCTTCTGAACAACGCTATGCTACATTTTCCTGGCTTGTGACTTCCGGTCACATATAATTTCAGCTACAAGTCCAAGATTTTGGCTAGTGGCCAAGACTCAGAGATGCTTGACCCACTTTGAAAGTGACTTCCCCTTTTTCCCACTGATCGAACAAGCTTTGTAAATCTTTTCTCCTACGTCTCAGTTTAACTTTTCACCTTCCTACGCCACAAGGCCGGGCCTTTTTGGCCCAAAAACGGCTGGGCCCTTTGGGGGGTACCCCCTTTCATCCTCTCAGCCCCCGGCGCCCGCCCCAGCCGCCCAAGGGGCAACAGGCAAGCGCGAGGCCCCTACCCTACCAACCCTTTTGCAGCCCAAGCCTTTGCCCCCTCCCCCTGCCCCCTCCGTTCCCCTGCCCATTCCGCGCCGCTTGGGCCGTTGAGCCTGCCGCCCTTGGAGCTGCCTCTGCCGCTTGGAGCTGCCTCGGTTGGGCCGCCGCCGCCTTTTGAAGCTTCCTCTTCCCTTTGCACCGCTGTTTGCCCACCGCCCTCCACCAGCGGCCTCCAAACACCCCCCCCCCGCCCCCCCCCCCCCCCCCCCCCCCCCCCCCCCCCGCTCACAAACCAGCGGCCACCGCCGCTTGGGCCGCCGGCGGCGCCTCACCGGCGCCCCACCAGAGGGGCCAAAGGCCTGGCGGCGGCGCAAGGGCGCAGCGCCCAGGGCCAAAGGCGGTGGTCGCTCACACCCAACAGCCCCACCTTCCCCTATTTTGCGTTAGGCCAGGGGGGGCTTCCTAAAAGCGGCCGTATTTTCACTAACAGAAAGCATTCTTTCTACTTTCTTTCTACCACCCCCTTAGAATATTCCGAATTTATTTTATTTATTTATTTATTTGATTTGCCAATTGTTTACAAGATAATAAGTATAAGTGTATACATAGTTGTGAATACATGAAATGGGTACATATAAGAAAAATAAAAGAATAAGAGAAACAATAGGACAGGGACGGTAGGCACGTTGGTGCGCTTATGCACGCCCCCTACAGACCTCTTAGGAAAGGGGTGAGGTCAATAGTAGACAGTCTAAGGTTAAAGTTTTTGGGGTTTGGGGAAGAAACTACAGAGTCGGGTAGAGTATTCCAGACATTGACCACTCTATTGCTGAAGTCGTATTTCCTGCAATCAAGTTTGGTGCGGTTTACTTTGAGTTTGTATCTATTGTGTGCTCTTGTGTTGTTATGGTTGAAGCTGAAGTATTCATTGACAGGTAGGACATTGCAATGTATGATTTTATATACCATGCTTAAGTCAGACCGAAGACGGCGTAATTCAAGGTTTTCTAGTTCTAGAATTTCAAGTCTGGTGGCATAAGGTATTCTACAACGAGTAGAAGAGTGGAGAACTCTTCTTGTGAAATATTTCTGGACTTTCTCAATTGTGTTAATATCAGATACGTAATGAGGGTTCCAGACTGATGAACTGTATTCAAGTATTGGTCTAGCAAATGTTTTGTATGCTCTGGTTAGTAGTGTGATATTACCAGAGAAAAAGCTACGTAGGATTAGGTTAACAACTCTTAATGCCTTTTTGGCTATGTAGTTGCAGTGGGCTCTAGCACTTAGATCATTAGAGGTGAGTATTCCAAGGTCCTTTACAGAGCTTGGGTCATCAACAAGATCTTGGCTATTCAGCTTGTATTTTATTTTCTGATTTTTTTTGCCAATATGTAGGACAGAGCATTTATTTGTTGAGATTTGAAGTTGCCATTTGTTTGACCATTCAGATACATAGTCAAGATCTTTTTGTAGGGTAGCACTATTGTCTGTGGTATTGAACAGCTTTACATCATCAGCAAAGAGAACGCTAATTGCTCCTAATATGATCACAGAGGTCGTTTATGTAGAGTATGAAGAGAGTTGATCCTAGAACACTGCCCTGGGGGACACCACTATTGACAGGTACTGGATTTGATAGGACGCTCCCGATTTTGACCATTTGTTGTCTGTTTGACAGGAATGCTTCTATCCAGTTATTCAGTTGTCCAGAGATACCATAGGATTTTATTTTTAGGAGTAGTTTGTCGTGTACCACTGAATCAAAGGCTTTACAGAAGTCTATGTAGATTGTGTCTATTGCTTTGCCTTGGTCGAGTTGTGTCGTCCATATGTTTTTGCAGTGTAAGAGTTGCAGATTACAGGATAGTTTTTTTCTGAAACCAAATTGTTTATTGGAGAGTAGGTTGTTTGTCTCTAAGTGGAGGATGATGGATTGGTTAATAATTGATTCCATGACTTTACAGGTGACGCAGCATAAGGAGATTGGCCTGTAATTTTCAACTAGGCTTGGGTCTCCCTTTTTGAAGATGGGGATGACTGTGGCTTGTGACCATAGGTTAGGCAAGGAGCTGGTCCTGAAAGATTTTTCAAAGATTATGCTTAGAGGTTTGGCTATGGCAGTGGATAGCTTTCTTAAGAAGTAGGCACATATTCCATCCGGTCCAATAGATAGAGATGGTTTTAGATTGCGTAGTGATTTTTTAACATTGTCTTCTGTGAAATCGATATGTATTAGATCATTGTTGTTATCTGTGGTACAGCTAGGAAATACTGGGCATGATCCATTGCTGTTTACAAATACTGAGCCGAAGAATGTGTTAAAGAGGTTGGCTTTAATGGTGTCGTCGTTGCAGTCTTTACCATCAGGTCCTATCAAGGGAGGGATGGACCTTGAGTCTTTTAGTTTGTTGTTTACAAAATTGTAAAAAGCACGGGTGGAATTGGTGCTTAGAAGGTTTTCCTCTTGTTTAATGTGATAATTGGTGCATTCGGTCTTTATCTGGTGGCATAAATTTTTGTATCGTTTTTTGAAATTGGCAACGTTTGTGTGTCAGTATATGTGCTTGAGTGTTAGCATGCTACCCAACTCTTTTTTAAAAATCTCCTTCAGAGTGCATAATTGCTTCCATATTCTTTTGTGTTTGTGTGTGCCGAGGGGAGAAAGGAACTTGCTAATCTGAACTTTCATTCTTGTCACAATGAATAAAGCTTCCTGAATGCCTCCCCCCCACATAGTTTGTCTGTTTTCAGCTCGTTCCCCCTCCTCCCTGCATTAATGAATCAGAAATGTTTATTCCTTGAACTTATTCTTTGGAATTTAATCCAAAACCAACTGTCCACAATTCCTAAAACAGTTTCATTATCTCTTTGACCAGGCCTGGAGAGATGGATGGATGGACGGATGGATGGAAGGACGGATGCATGGATGGAAGGACAGACAGACACATATATGGAGGCTATCACAATAAGTAAGAAATGTTACATTTAAAGGCATGGGAGCTGCTGAAAGTAGCAACAGCACTTGACCTCTTCTTATAGAAGAAATGGTTTTCAGTTGTATTTTAAAGCAAATGTGTTGTGATTAACCCATGCGGTACTTTTTGGAAAGAAAGTAACTATAGTACTATGTAGATATTCCAGAAAAACATGTGCAAAAAAGGATATAGATTCCAGAAAAAAAACACCCAGATTAAATAGAAATAATGCCTTCATTCAAACAATATCCTGGATGGATTTTTTATTTCTGTTGAGGCTGGAAGGAGAATGCGTTTAAGCCCGTAGGCCAGTAATAAATGATAAAGCCATTTTGGTGCTTAGACTAGAAAAAATAAATGGTGTCCTTTCCACTGGTTAATATCCCGACTCAAAAATCTGTTTTCTTCCAAAGGTCCCTGTGAGATGAATAGGAGGTCTTCAGGAATTGTTTCTGGGATGCACCTGGACACCCAACTAGGAGTAAGCCAAGGTAAGGACACACCTTACCAGATGCAGGTCCACCAGTAGGAGCTGGGGCTGGAATTTAGAGACCCTTCAACCTTGAATCAGGAAGAAATATTATTTTTCCAGGTAGAACATAGAATCATAGGGCTGGAAGGAAACTCAAGGTCTTCTAGTCCAAACCACTACTCAAAGCAAGAGCTTTACACCATCCCAGTCAAATACACCAGCCCAGTCTCTCCTTGGAAACCTCCAGTGATGGATCACCCAGAACTTCTGGAGCCAAGCTATTCCACGGGTTAATCGTTCGCATTGTCAGAAAATTTCTCCTGAATTCTAGCATCAGGGTTTCGATGACGAATGCCCTATTTCATTCATGAGCCTAGAGCCAAGTTGCAAGAGAGATCCAATTATTTATTAGGAGCAACATGTCTTTTCCCAAGTGCAGTCGGCTCTGCCCTACGTAATTTACTGTTGACCTATGACCCTGTTTCTCCCCTCCTCCCAAGGTGTGTCATAAATCACATTCTCCAACTAAGCACTTTCACTGGCTGTGGAAAACATGCCTTTTCGGCTGGTCTTGGTAACTTGAGACACAATTTGGAGAAAGGTATGCGTGGAATGTGCTTCTGATCATAGCAACAAACTGCTTGTTGAGGTAATTCCCTGTTAGGAGAATGAGTGCATACAAGGAGACGTATTTGAGAGTAGTGTTTGAATAATATACACACAGCACACAGATACACTGTACAGTAAATGTAGGTTTTTACTTCCAGAAACGTTTAAGCAAAGTTCAAGATAAGCAGTCCAAAGTCATTCACAGGTAAGATCAGTCAGTTTTCAATCCAGGGATAATCCAATAACAAAGTCCAGTGTCAAAACCAGTTCAGTATCAGACTTACATCAAATCCAAAAATAACAGTCAATGAGGAGGAAAAATGGAGGAACGGCAATTACTCTCTAACAGAAGGAAACAGACTCACGCACACTCTCTTCTGAGACTAAGACCAAACAACCCAGGTTTCTGGCTCCATCTTATGGCTGTTTAAGAAAACCACACCCAATTATACTTTTAGGATTCTCTTAAAGAGGCAGTATTAAAATGTCTATCCTGGTTTATATATTTCCAACCCAAATAGCTGTTAGGTGATTTACATTCCTAACACTGTTCCATCAGATCTCCCCCCCTCCTTCTTATGGCAACTCAAGAGCAAGTTGGGAATGCTTTACGAGTTGACATCTGGGTTGGACCTCTCTTGGATCAGCTTCCATCTGTAACTTCTTGCTTTGCCCTCAGGTGCTTTGGGGTATCAAGTCCGTCCTCTCTTCTCTGTGACAACGCCTAGACAGTTACAATGTCTAGTCCTTCTCTTCGTTTAGGCTAGACTAGAACATACCTGGTTTCCTCAACCGTTTATCATACAATTTAGCCTCCAGACCCTTTATCATCTTCGTTGCTCTTCTCTGCACACTTTGTACAATTTCAACATCTCTCCTGTATTCTGGTGACCAGAACTAGATGCAGCATTCCAAGTGTGGACTCACCAGTGTGATCAAGTGACACTGTGGGTCAGTACAGTCATGTGATTCAGCTGTTGTTGCATTGAACTACAATAGCTATGATATAGTGTGTGTAAGATGATTAGGGGACTGGGGACTAACATATGAAGAACGGTTACAGGAACTGGGCTTGGCTAGTATAGTGAAGAGAAGGACCAGGGGAGACATGATAACAGTCTTCCAATATTTGAGGGGCTGCCACAGAGAGGAAGGGGTCAAGTTATTTTCTAAAGTGCCTGTGGGCCAGACAAGGAATACTGAACAAGGATAGATTCAATCTGGAAATAAGGAGAAACTTTCTGATAGTGAGAACAATCAACCCATGGAACAGAAGTTGCCTTCAGAAGTTGTGGGAGCTTCATCACTGGAAGCTTTCAAGAAGAGACTGGACTGCCATCTGTCAGAAATGGTGTAGGGTCTCCTGCTTGGATGGGGGGGTTGGACTAGATGACCTACAAGGCCCCTTCCAACTCTGTTAATCTGTTAAACCCACAGACCCCTGAGCCAAGGCATACCTCTTACAAATAAGAATTTCATAGCTGAATCCTGAAAGCTCAAGAATTTTAAGGACCATCATGGCCTGCTTCTTTGATGTTATTTGTACAAAGGGAAGAGAACATGAGCAATGAGGGGTCCTTGGTGGTTTCTGAACTGATGATGTTACTTAGTTTGGTAATGAAATGTCTACAAGAAAAACAACCAAGTTCGGAGAGCACCAAAGACCCTTCATTGCAACCCTGAGCTACCAATATTCTCCTTTACCAAAGTTGAGCAATATTAAGGTGTTTTTAAAAAAAAACTTGGACTGATATTGCAAGTTGGGAGCAAATGCTAAAAATAAGCCAGGGTTTTGCATTCTTTTAATTTCCAGCAATTTGGGAAACCGTCCCTCAACCGATTCTGGAAGATGCTTCCCAAATGTGCGTTATGGATGGAAACAAATGCTACGGCTGCTTTTTAAAAAATTTTTTTACACTGTATGCCTCTCCCCCATCACTTCCCAAATGTGCATTTTTACAGGTTTGACAAAGGAAGAGCAAGCTACAGAAATTCTCCTGTCTTTTTTTTTTTTTTTTTAAATGTGAATTTCCAGCCAGTTGAAAGGGACTGCGGAACACCTGACACATCCCCAGGTTTCTAAAGCTCACCCATTCTGGAAGGATAACTGACAGCGCTTTCAAGAAAGAAGCTCCTGAGTACTTAATAATAGCGAATTAACAGCCTGACAATAGGCAAGGCACTTGCTCAAGCATTAGTAAGAAAACAGAGTGACATTTTCCTTGAAAAGCTACTTGAATGCCATTTAAACTTGTCACATTGCAGAAAATAGAGCTGCAAATTGTTAAAAAAAAATCACCCTTGTTCATTATGCAAGCCAAATGTCTAATTTTCTTAAATTGCATCCATTTTCCACATGTTAAAACAGGAGAGCTTCCTTGATAGAGGAAATAATGACAAAGAACGATTCTAGGTGAACTTTGGCAGGTTAACCCTTTCGGGATGCGAAGGATTTCAAGAGTTCAGAGCAAAGTTATTTGCTCAGTGTGGACTATCATACACATGTTAATAGCAGTACACTAATTTATTGGAGTATATAATACGTTAGGGTTTTTATAAAAAAGGGCTGTTAACTTTTTAATGCATCCTGAAATTGTCCCTCCGCTGGTCCATCCAAGTTGATGGAATATTCTTGCAAGGTAGTCCTTCCTCGATCACAGTTAGATAACATTGGATTTAATTGATTGGTTTGGATTGGATTTACCAGGTGACCTCTGGGTTCCAGATCCTAAGGTCTTATTCTCCAAATCACCTGAGGGCAGGACAATGTTGGAAGAAATGTCCATCTGGGTTCAGTTCCAAGTGGGAAGAAAGACACTGGAAACATGGAGACTGCTTGGAAGGATGGTTTAATGGTGGACAGGACCACATGGTTTTGAGGTCCTAGGCAAAATGGAGCACATGGGTGAGAGAGGGAGAAAGAGATATAACCTCTGTTGGGCTTTGAACTTGCTTCCTGTTCCTGTGGCAAGAAATGTATCCTGATTGATTGTCAGACTCCCATGGGATCATGCAGGGGTAACTTTGTAGGTTGACTTGAGTCCCAGGCTTGATTGAATCTTGCTGGGTAATGTAACGTAGGGACTTTGGGCAATTCTTATTGTGTCTTAATGGCTTTGTCCTGGTTTGGATCTTGAGTGAGGGCTAATCCTATCCCCCTAGACCTGAAGTCTTTTGTCTTGTAGATAAGATGGCGGCGCCCTTGTAGATAAGATGGCGGTGCAAAATATCTGCTGGGGCTGAGTTTCTGTGTCCCTTCAGATTTCTCTTTCTCTTTTAGGGGAAATGCTCTGCCTTTTTAATATTACCTAGAATGTTTCACTCTTCTAGGAGAGGGGTAGGTGCTACCTTTCTACAACAAGAAATAACAGGTGGAAGTTTTATCAAAGGCAGATCCAACCTAGAATTAAAGAGAAATTTCCTGACAGAACAATTAACAGGTGGAATAGCTGTTGTGGATGCTCCATCACTGCAGGTTTTCAAGAAGAGAGTGAGACCACTTGGAGTTAAACTGAACCTGTTCCATTTGCAGTGTAATAGCAATAGCACTTAGACTTATATACTACTTCCCAGGGCTTTCCAGCCCTCTCTAAGGGGTTTACAGAGTCAGCTTCTTGCTCCCAACAATCTGGGTCCTCATTTTACTCACCTCAGAAGGATAGAAGGCTGAGTCAACCTTCAGGAGGAAGGAAGGAAGGAAGGAAGGAAGGAGGAAGGAAGGAAGGAAGGAAGGAAGATAGCAATAGCCCTTAGGCTTATATACCGCTTTACAGTGCTTTACAGCCCTCTCGAAGTGGTTTACAGAGTCAGCCTCTTGCCCCCCAACAATTTGAGTCCTCATTTTACGCACCTTGGAAAGATGGAAGGCTGAGTCAATTTTGAGTCTGGTGGGATAATGGCCCTTATGTGCCAGAAATGACCGGAACTGTCTAAGAATTTGAGAAATATTAAAAAGGCAGAATTAAAAAGCTCTAATCTTTCTTAATAGCCCCCAGCAGATATTTTTTTTGCACATTAAGAAAGACTGGGCCATCCTATCTACAAAAAAAGAGATCTTCAGCTCCAGGGATTAAGACATGATCCCTCAGGACATAATAGGATTAACCCACTACCATCTAGCAGGAGAGCTCACTACATTGTACAATCTCCTAAGGACATTGTATCAGAGTCCAAACTTCAACCAAACTTAGCTCAGACAACCTACAGAGCCAGCTATGACCCCTGCTTAGCCCCAAGGGAGTTTGACTACAGCCAATAGAATACATGTTCTTGCACAGGAATAGAAAGCTCAAGTTCAAAGCTCAAGAGAAGGTATAACCCCCCCCCTCAACTTCATTGGGTCAGCTACCCAGAACCCATGCAGTTCTGCTTCAACTTTAAACCAACTTTCCAAATCAGCATCCATGTTTCCAGGGTCTTTCTCCTGGCTTGGAACTGAACCAGGTGGATATTTCTTCTAACAATACCTTACTAAATTTTATTAAAATGAAGTGTTTGGAATGCTTTGATTGTCCCACACCATTATGAACAGCGAAGGTGCAGCAGAAGAATAGTTTTGTACATTTTTGGTGTCATGGTGGAGGCATTAGGTTAGACCAGGAGTTCTAGTCCCACTTTGGACACAAAGCCAACTTGGTGACCTTGGACCAGTCACTTTCTCCCAGCCCTAAGAAGGAAGCAATGGCACACCATCTCTGGAAAACCTTGCCAAGAAAACTGCAGGGATTTGTCCAGGCAGTCTACAAGAATCAGACACAAGTCAATGGAAGAATATATGTATGTGTGTATGGATATACATATGTATACTGTGTGTGTGTGTGTGTGTGTGTGTGTGTGTGTATGGTATTCAGCCTTGTTCGGATATTTTCCCACATCATTATAGTTGTGCTTTTAAAGTTGTAGCAACATTTCGGCAGAATCTCATCTGCCATCATCAGGCTTCTGTATTGTGTTTGTCTGTGTATTTCTGACAAATGGCAGTCCAGTCTCTTCTTGAAAGTCTCAAGTGATGAAGCTCCCACAACTTCCGAAGACAACTTCTGTAGCATTGGTTGGTTGTTCTCCTTGTTCAGTTTCCATCCATTATTCCTTGTCTGGCCTTCAGCTGCCTTGGAAAGTAGATTGATCCTCTCCTCCTCTCTGTGGCAGCCCCTCAAATATTGGAAGACTGCTGTCATGTCTCCCCTGATCTTTCTCTTCCCTAGACTAGCCATGCCCAGTTCCTGCAACCGTTCTTCGTATGTTTTAGCCTCTGGTCCCCATACACACACACATACACACACGTATTATACACTGTATATTTATAAACAAAAAAATATAAATAAATATTTGGGAAAAGTGGAATGGTGCTGATAGAGAGGGAAGGTAACAACATACCTATAAAATTCAAAATAAATTCTGCAGAATTATTCTGTTGTATATCAAAGATTCTAAGGTACAAATGCAAACAAATGAATCCTAAAAACAATAGTTGCTTCTCTATGTCACTTCAAATTTCAGTAATTTCAACCAGAGATAGGCACAAGATCTGAATGTTGGCATCTGGCAGAGGTGGAGTGTGAATTGTCCCCAGTAACCTTTTTGGGGGCCTAAATTTGGAATTAAACCCTTTGACAGATCAGAGCTTGCACCAGCACATGTAGGCAAGAGGTTGACACTCTCAAAACATTTTTTAGTATTTTTTTATTTCAGGGCAAATATTTCTTCAAATGTTCTTGTCGGATTTACTGAATGAGGCTGAAAGGGCCACAACGAAAACTCACAAAATACAGTGTTTTTAAGAGACTCCTACTAGTTTGGAGATGCCCACAAGAAATTAGGATTGTTTCATTTTAAGTTTCTGAAGATTCAATCTATCAACCTGATAGACCAGCTAGCAGATTTTTAAGACTTACACTATTTGTTGTCATTGATAAATGTTACTAATCCAAGCTGGGTGTCCAGTCAGTGCATCTTCTACTTTACCTCAGGTTGAAAAGATGGGCTCCTGAAAACACAGAGAGAATATAGTAATGGGGAAGTAATTTGGTAAGATTGAGTGTCATTTCCCTAAGAACAGGGGTGGGATTCAAATTTTTAACAACCGGTTCTGTGGGTGTGGCTTAGGTGGTGGGCGTGGCTTGATGGTCATGTGACTGGGTGGACATGGCTTGGTGATCATGTTATTGGCTGGGTGTGGCCAACTCAATATCACTCACATCGAGGCACGCATCTCATCGCCTGGCCTCTCATGACTGTGGGGATGCTGCAACAGTCGTAAGTGTGAAAAATGGTCATAAGTCACTTTTTTCATTGTAACTTTGAATGGTCACTCCACACAAGCAAAGTACCAGCAAAGGAGGGGGGGGGAAAAACTCCAGAGAAGTTCCTGAGACAGGAAGTCTAGTCCTGCCAAGAACGTAATAAGGGTTAACGGAGAGGCAGTTTCTGTAAGCAACACCAGAATGTTTCCTTCCTGCCTTCCTTACAGGATTAAGCCAATAATTTCTTCTAACAACCGTTCTCCAAACTGCTTAGAATGTTAACAACCAGTTCTAGTGAATAGGTGCGAACCGGCAGAATCCCACCTCTGCCTAAGAACCTTTCAGAGATGGTCTTGGATGGATTGAATATTTCCTGAAATTAAACTCTTATGAGGAATATCAAGTACCCTTTTTCAATAGTCTTGACAGAAGCGATGAACTTCCAAGACTTTCCTTCTGTTTCCTCTGGGTGAATTTGTTGAGACAAGTTGCCCTTAAGCCTCAGAGCATCCCACAGGAATCTCATACTTTGAAATCAGAGCTGGAACCTTACTCCAGATATAAGTTTGGTAATATTTTTCTATTGGTCTGGAAAGATTTTTCTTAATTTGCCAGCACATTGACATAGAAATTATATCAGGAGATGTTTTTCCATGATCTCCTGCCCCATCCCACTTTCATTAAATAAAAGATGAATGTCATAACATGTATCTTTTTCCCCTTTCTTGTTCATTTTGAATCTGAACTGGTAAAAAAAAAAACATCTTCCTTTCTCTGATCCCAACACCATCTAAGCTTCAGTTCATTTTCTGTTTTCTTTTTTAAGAAACTTTATTAATCTTTTATAATTTTAAAAAGACAAACAACAGAAATATAAATCTTATAACAACAACAGTTTGACATTCATCTTATACTAATATTTTGTGCATTATTTACAAATATATAGAATTTGTGCGGATATAAATCATTAATTTATCTAGTGCTTATCCCTATTTATTTACAATCCATTTATCTATCCAACAATTTATCTCTGCTCAATCCAATCATACCATTTTCCCCACATCTTGTAATAATCAGATTCCTCTTTCTCTTGTAAACTCAAAGTCAGTTTGTCCATCTCGGCACAGCTCATTATTTTTTGAATGATCAATTCCTCTGGTGGTATACATATATGTTTCCAACACTGAGCATAGGCAACCTTGGCTGCAATTAAAATGTGCAATATTAAATATTTTATACTTCTCCCATATTTCTTTCTGAATATCCCCAATAAAAATAATTCCGGTTCCAATTCTATTTGCTCATTGGTAATCTCCTGTAAACAAGTTTGAATTTTAAACCAATATTTTTGAGTTTCCGAACAGGACCACCACATATGATTAAATGTACCTTCTTTCTTTTTACATTTCCAGCATGCCGGATTCATGTTGGGATACTGTCAGGGATACATTTTCGCTAATCTCGAAGGAGTTCATTTTCTTTAACTCCTGATCCATCTCCATCAACTAAGGACTGTTTTCTCAAACTTCTTTCTATATCTATGGAGATTCTCAGTCCTCCAGGTCAGGATTGTCCCAAAGGTGCTTTTATTTCAAGAGGCAACTGGATTTCCTTGGTTTTTCTTTGAAGATGTTTCGCTTCTCATCCAAGAAGCTTCTTCAGCTCTGACAGGACAATGGGGAATGGAAGGATTTATAGTCCTTGCAGACAGAGCTGGTCGTTTGCATCCTTTTAGAGAGCTGTTGAGGCCACTTGATGCCACTTGAGGCCAAAGATGCTTTTTTTCAAGAGCCAACTGGACTTTCTGTTTTTTTTCTTTGAAGACGTTTCGCTTCTCACCAAGAAGCTTCTTCAGCTCTGATTGGATGGTGTGGAATGGAAGGATTTATACTCCTAGCAGACAGCTGGTCATTTGCATCCTTTTAGCAGGTTGTTAAGGCCACCTGGAGGTTTATCTGTGTCATCAGGGTCACCTGAGTGGTGCTAATGGGTGTGGAGCCTTCTTGGAACTGTTGAAAGGACTGTGTTGTAGTCCTTTCATGCTCAAAAGGCCCATTTTTGAGCTTGTTTATTTTAATATAATTTCGATGTGCTTGGTAAGTAACTACATAGATATCAGAGGTGGTATTCAGCAGGTTCTGACCGGTTCTGGAGAGCCGGTAGTGGAAATTTTGAGTAGTTCGGAGAACCGGCAAATCCCACCTCTGACTGGCCCCACCAACACCATCTATTCTCTGCCTCCCATGAGTCCCAGCTGATCGGCTGGCTCTTCTTTGGTTGCCCTGCACAGGAGAACGGAGCTGGAAAGCAGGTTAGAGGGGTGGGGAGGGAATGGAGATTTTGCAGTATCCTTCCCCTGCCTTGCCCACCAACCCACGCCCACAGTGCTGATAGTATTTTTTTTTGAATCCCACCACTGATAGATATCATAACTTTTTAATATTTTGTTTGTTTCATTAGATCTCCTGCTTGAGCAGGGTGGGTGGATTAGATCCCTTCCAGCTCTATTCTGATTGATTGATTGATCGAATCTCCTCCTGTAAAGCATGCTTAAAAAGCTTAACTCTGGAGCCCAGTAGTCCAAACAGTTCAACGTGCTAAGCCACATGCCAGCGGAGCAAAGCGTGCATCTAGTTGAAATTTTTTCTAGCTGACAACGTGGCTTTCTAGGCTATGATACAATTTGTCATATGTACATATTTAGAAAGCTGAAAAAGATGGCCAGGTTTTTTAGAATTTAATGTAAACGTAAAGTAGCCATTGCATGCTTTGCAAATCATCATTCAGTTAAGAGCATCCCTGACTGGTTAATGGTACATCTATACATAATAGATAATTAAATCATGGGCTGATGGAGTGGAATTTATTAATTGTGAATGCACGTGTGTTATCACAATCCAAATGTATTTCTTTTTCATTTTATTGGCACATTGCTCAGTCATCTGTGCCACTCTGCTTTGTCACATTATTCCATAACCATAACGTGCTGTTCAAATTATCTGGACATTTGGTTACCCTCTTTATTGGCTGATGGGAACAATATGTACTAAGCAGGAGGAGTTAGTGTAAATGACTATACAAGGAATGTCAGCTTAGTGCTGTGCACTGTCTCGTTAAAACGACGCTAATAAAGCATACTAACTTCTCAGAAAAATAGGAATAGGAATTTTACTGAGAAGAGGGAAGCTAAAAAAGGTAGGGCCTGCAGGAAAACATATGGGTTATGATCTGCTGAGAATCACACGACAGCTACTTCATACTTGGTGAGTCAGTAGATTTACTTCTGAGATGGCTGGAGAAAAGTGGATTTCTCCATCACGGTTGGCTTTAAGACATTTAATCCTGTCTATATGCCAGAAGGGAAGTGGAAGGGAGCCATATAATGAGTACAAATGGAGGTTAGGCCAGAACTTAAATCTCAAGAGTCAGAAAATTCCCGAATCTTCTAAAATAACTTCATGGGGCCCACTAGATACCTGGCTGAAGTTCTCCAGAACTTAATAATCAGATGAGTTGTGTAGCATGAAGACGATGAGCTCAAAAATACCACCCAATTTGATCAATTGTCTGATAAAAGATGAATTTTATATAAAAGACAGATACAAATTCTTGGTGCTGGCCAGTGGTGGTGGGATTCAACATTTTTTACTCCCGGTTCTGTAGGCGTGGCTTGGTGGGCGTGGTGTGGCTTGGTGGGTGTGGCAGGGGATGGATACTGCAAAATCCCCCTTCCCTTCCCTCCCCATCCCACTAACCTGCTTTCCAGCTCCATTCTCCTGTGCAGGGCAACTAGAGAAGACCCAGACGATCAGCTGGAACTCAATGGGAGGGAGAGAAGAGATGGGGTTGGCGGGGGCAGTCAGAGGAGGGATTGGCCAGTTCTCCGAACTACTCAAAATTTTCTCTACCGGTTCTCCAGAATTGATCAGTACCTGCTGAATATCACCTTTGGGACAAAGATGTCAGAACTTTGAGTCACAAAGTTGCCATTGCTGCAGAAGCCTGCAGGCAACCAATTGGCAATTGTGACTGTGTGGACAGGATGAAAATTCATGGCAGGCTGATTATTGTTTGAACTGTGAATTTAAATACCTTTTTTTTAATGGCAGATCAATCTGTTGAGGTTTTAGCTGATTCACTGACAAAAGCAAATTTGAAACAATGCAATTAAAGGCAGGCTTATTAATTTTTAAAAGCTTGTTTGGCTCTGGGGTGTCATTGCAGCAAATAATGAAAAGGCAAACATTCATTATTGCCAAATAGGGATGGCTTTTATTTATTAAATTGCAAATATACTTTCCTTTCATTTAAGCTATGCGCATCTGATGTAGTATGTGCAAGTTTGATCTGAATTGGGCTAGTGTGGAGAAATGCAGGAAGCTGATGATAATCACGTCTATTATATCTGGATCCTAAGAGGCCTTTTTGATGTAATGAGGAGCCAGAGGATTTGCTGGTTTCTGAGTCTTGTTGGCTTGTCTTGATTTGATCACATGACCTTTGATGGAATCTAGGAGAGCTGCAAGAGCCAATAATGTCACTAGAAGCTCAAACACTTAATCCTTTGAGAACCTTCAGTTGAGGCCAGCATAGATAATCATTGGGAGGATAGGTTTTGCCCCAGAGATCCATAGAGTGAGAAGCTTGTGTCCTGTTCTGACCCAGGCTTCGTCAAACATAATTAATCACAAACTTGTTTTAAAAGTAAAACCTATTTTATTGCAACGCTGGGAATTATTTTCATTCTCAGCCAGAACTAATCTTAAACAGTTCCCCAAGATAAGCACATACCTTTCAGTGCTGTGGAATGCTGCCAAAAACAGAAGAATCCAATTAACTATAAAAGAAACCAACTGAAGTACAAGACAAAACCAACCAAAGTACACAGAGCTTCAAGGAGGACTCTGAACCAATCAAACTACCTTGCTTCCTGCAAAGGTTTCATCATTGCTGCCTGACTTTTATCCCTTATGGGAGGGGCAATCACCTCCCAGCCTAACTCTCAAGTTGCCCCTTCTGCTTCAGCTGCTCTCACCTTCTAGCAGCTCTGCACACGCGTGCACTGGGAACAGGCTCCCCTGGGTCCTCTGCTTTGCTGCTGCCAGACTCTGAAGGCTCTGGAGGCAGCACTCCACTCCTGGCCCCATCCCTGCATCAGATGCAAGACCCTCGTCCGAGTCCTCTCCAGACTCCCAGACTGGTCCCCTTTCTTCCTCACTGTCCGATTCCACTGCTGTCTGCACCGGCTGCCAGCAAACCACAACATGTCCTAGACATTGTTAGTTGCACTGTTGTGGTCTTCTGAAAGGTAAACCCAGGGCAAAATATACTCTTTCTATTTGATGATGGTGATATTATCCATTCAGTTTGTCCAACTCTTGGAAGAAATTTCCCCGGTTCGTTTCCAGCTGGGACACATCACAGACGCTGAGAAGAAATGGAGGCAGAAGCCAGCTGCCAGAAAGTGGAATTCTTTTAATGTAGGAAGGCAAGAAGCAAAAAGTGATACAGCTCCAGCATTCCTGGCTTGAAGCAAATTGGGATGGTAAACCTGTACCTTTTTATGAAGCTCGTGCAGTTTGATGGGTATTGATGTGCCTCTAGCTCAGGTGATTGCCCTGCGTTTTTCCTTTCCCTGCTTTAATGGGTTAATCCTGGTCCTGGATCTTTTGTTTTGTTTTCTATCCTAAGGATTAATCCTGCCAGAGAGGCAGGAAAAAGGTGTTCTGTTGTGCCTTATTTTTAGCCTGATCCCACTTATCTTTATTGCTCTACTTAAGTGTTTCTGGTCAGCTTTCTTACTTTTGTAACAATTGTTAACGGTTTTTGGCTGCTCTGAGTTTTCCTTTCAGCTGGCGCTTTTGCTTTGGGATTTGAATTTCTTAAAGAGGGAAGGGCTGTTTTAAGTCTTTTGGCACTCTTTAGTGGTTCCCAGCTCTTTTGGGGTGTACTTCCCACACAACTTTTGGTGATTCTGTGGGCCAGGTCTCTCCACATCTTCCCATCTTGCGCTGTTTCTTTGAGTTGTTCTATGCTCTGGCCAGTTTTGTGATTTTGCCTTGTGGTGACATGTGTGGTGTTATGCACTCCAGTAATTGCTTGTTGGTCACCTTTGCGTTGTCCTTCCATTCAGGCTTGTTCTATTACTGCATTTGTGAGATTGTAAGATGCTCTCCCCTCCCCAGAATAAAATATTCTTTATTCTTAATATTAAAAAGAGGCAGAATAGAATATTTCCCCAGAAGGAGAAGAGAGACATCTTCTTAATGGTAGAAAGCAGTTCCAGTCTTCTTGTTATAGGAAAACAGCCTCAAGCAGAAACCTGGTCTTTAGGAATGGGCATTTTGTACCCATTCAGAAAGCTGGGCCACTCTATTCATAAGCAAAGAGCAGCCAGAAACTCCAAATAAGCAACATGATAGTCAAGGAGCCAAAACTGATAAGATTAGCTCAGACGAACAAAACACCTAGGATTTGCATTTCCCTTTTTGCCTGTAGAGCCAGCCATGACCCCCACATGACCTCATAGGAATCTGGCGACAGCCATTAAAATATTAAAGGACGTATTCATGTGCGGGAAGAGGTATCTCAATTACAAAGCCCCAAAGAATGTATAAAATCCCACCTACTCTCAACCACATTTTGTCAGCCATCTCAGAAACATGCTGCTATTACTAGTTTCTGTCTACTAAATAAATAGAGACCTCCCTTTCCTGCAGCCTACCTCCATTTTATTTCCGGTGTCTTTCTCCTGGCTTGGAACAGGACCAGATTTTTCTTCCTACAAGATGTTCTCATTGTTGCACCGAATTGTGTGGATGTTCACTTGACATTATGTAGGAAAATGGACTCAACACTGGTCCACACTGTTTGAAAACACTTTTCCAGAAATCAGGTGACTGATGACTTTATACAATTAAGGTTTGCAGGGAAGTCATACAAGATGGCAAGGGTCTTCAAACCTGACAAGTTTAAGACTTGTGGACTTCAACTCCCAGAATTCCTGAGCTAACATGACTGGAGGAGGAATTCTGGGAACTGAAGTCCAGAAGTCTTAAAGCTGTCAAGTTTGAAGAGCCCCACAATATGGTAATAAAAACTTCCATAGTAAATACCATTATGGTATTTAAATGAAAGAAACACAGGTAGGCCATTGTATTGCAGTTCCTAAAGCAACTTAGGAAATGAGGAGTATATACTTAAAGTAACAAATTTAATTATGTGAATGAGTCTAGGATCACAATATGCAGGAAAAAAAATTGGGGAGAGTTATTTTTAGTCACTGTTGTTCTATTCATTCTCCGTGACTTGTGCAGGTTTCTTTTACACCCAGCTTAGAATTAAAATAAATACGTAGGCATTGCATTCTTGAGTAGACCAATGCAAAGAGAAACATTCCTGAGATATGGAATTTCTGTCAGACAGTCCCATTTCAAAATCCAGATTTCCAAATACAAAGCTATAGTTATGTAAATCAGAAGCAGTTTAGATCGTTACCAAGATTGATGGGAAAGATAATGTTTCTATTATGCCTCAAATTATGCTCAGCTCCATGCTTAGAAATTCACGGGAGGAAGGGCAATTTCGATGGAGTGTAAAAAGCTCATGAACAGGATTCTTGCCATTAATGACTTGCAATAGTGAACAATTTATCCTAAGACTATTGCAATGGTACTTCCTATCTTTTTTTTTTTAAAAAAAAATTGCTATTGTTTCTCTTTTGAAAACAAGCCACTGATCTTTAAGTGGGGACTTTTTGGTGCTAGATCACACATAAACAAGCCAGTTTAAAGAATAAAAATCCCAGAAGGGATAAAGTATAGGTTGTTGTGAGTCAATGTACTCACTTGCCCCATCCTTCTCTGCCTTAAGCCTAAAGACCCATGTAGGCCGAATTGCTATTATCCTTCTCAACTTCTCGTTTTCTTTTCTCATCTTTTCTACTATCTTCTATTGGTATCTTATGATTTATCACTTGCTGCTTGTATCTTATGAGTAATGATTTTAACTATGATTTATGATCTATGTCCTATCATTTTGTTGGTTTTATGTACACTGAGACTTATGCACTGAAGACAAATTCCTTGTATATTCAACACACTTGGCCAACCAATAATAACTCTGTTCTGTTCTGTTTTCTACTCTACTCTGCTCTACTCTACTCTACTCTACTCTACTCTACTCTACTCTACTCTACTCTGCTGTACTCTACTCTTCTCTACTCTATTCTGCATTCTATTCTATTTTGCATTCTATTCTATTTTGCATTCTGTTCTATTCCTATTCTATTCCTATTCTTCTCTCCTCTCCTTTCCTCTCCTCTTCTCTTCTGCATTTTATTCTATTCTGCATTCTGTTCTATTCCTATTCTAATCCTATTCTCCTTCCCTTCCCTTCCCTTCCCTTCCCTTCTCTTCTGCATGTTATTCTCTTCTACATCCTATCCTATCCTGTCCTATCCTATCCCAGTCTAAAATACTACAGGTAATACTCAATTTACGCCCATTCATTTAATGACTGTTCAAATTTACAATGACGCTAAAAAAAGTGACCTATGTCTGATCTTCCTGCTTATGACTGTTTGCTTCTAACAAAGTCAGTGGGGGAGTTGGGTGGGGAAACCAGATTCACTTAAACAACCACAATGATTTGCTTTTTTTAAAAAAATTTTTGTTGGTTTTTAAAACAAACATAAACAAACAAAACATAAAAACATCAAATCATCTTCCATATATGTACATACAGTGTGCCGGTTGGTTTACAAATTGTTTTGTGCTTCCATTTCATAGTCTTCAATTATAATTACATTGTATATAATCTCGTATTTTCAATCAATATATTAAATACATTAATATCATTATTAATCAATCATTTGACTATACCTTGAAACTTCGTAACACTGCCAACTAGAGGCTTGGAAATATTCTATTTTTCTTTTGACCAGACAAAGCTGAGAAAGAACTGAGACTTTATTTCAAGGACATTTCCTGCTTGATAAGATAGAGGGAAGAGCACGGGAGAGCATTATTACAGGTGCTCTTCTGGGTTTCTATCAACAGCTGGAGTCTGGTGTTGAAGCTTAGGAAAAGAAAAGGTGATAAGTCTTTCGAGAAGAGAGTTATAACAAGAGCCTTGGATAATCAAACAAAGTGCAGTGTGCTCTTTTTATTCTTTTTAAGCTATGCTACCCCTCCTCATCAGTTTACCTTTTTTTTTGCAATAGCTATTTGGATTTTTGGCTCTCTGGAACTTGTCTTTGTTTTTTTGTTTTTGTTTTTTTTTCTTGTCTTTGGAAGTTAAATTTCTACACGTACTTTTTATTTTAAAGGAAAAGCTTTAGTATTAATGCTTCCCTTCCTTTTATTTTTAAGGGAGTAGCCTTTTTCTTCTTTCCCTTCCTGGTATTTTTGTCTTTCCATCAACCTTCCATATTGGTTTTTTTTTTTTTCTCTTTTTCTTTTTCTCTTTTGGTTTATTTTTATGCATACTTTCATATTTGAGACCTCTTAATTGGATTAAGGTGTTGAAGAACCTGAAGAATTTTTCCTTTCTTTTTTAGCCTTTTTCTTCACTTTTTCACCCTTTTTAGGATTTTACAACTTTTTCTTTTTTGTGTGTGTTCATTGTGTGTTTATGGTTTTTTCCTTCATTTTTGAATTTTTACTGTCATCTAACCAACCGATTGGATTACGGTATACAAGAACCTGAAGAAATTTTTTCTTCTTTTTCTATTATTATTACTATTTGGCTTCTCTTTTCTTACTATTCTCCTACTTTTTTCCTACTATTTTTATTTGGAACTGCAATTGGTTATTTTACAACTGGATTAAAGTCTAGAAGAACTTGAAGATTTTGAACTCCTCAAAATGAGTAGGAAATTAACAGCTCCTGGTTCTTCAACTGAAATATATAGTAAAGACTTGAAATACCTGATTGTAAATGTATTAACAGCGGCTAGGATTGTATTTGCTAAAAACTGGAAAAATGAGAAAATACCATCACAGGAGGAAATCATTAAGAAAATATTGGAATGTGCTGAAATGAGTAGATTGACATTTGAAATTAGAGAACAAGAGGATAAACAATTTTATAAAATTTGGGATCTATTCTATCAATGGTTAGACAATAAAATATAGTAATGAAATATGTAGACTTTTAGAAAATAATAAATATATAAAGATGTATTCTTTTCTTATTATATCTACAAAATGATTCTAGGATAGATCTGGGATGATAATCTGAATTGTCATAAAACAAATTAAGTAAAATATGATCATTTTGCAAAACATGAATGAATAAAAGTATACACAATGATTTGCTTAACGCCCACGCAAAGAAGTTGGGTGCAACTCAATTCATGACCGCGTTGCTTAGTGACAGAAGTTCAGGTCCCCAACCGTGGCCGTACATTGAGGACTGCCTGCATGTTTACGTCATTTTTAAAATCAGAAATCAGCTTTTGAGTCATGACAAATTCAGCGTAGAGAAAACCCAGTTTTCACACTGAGGCAAGGAAAGTGAACTGCATAGGTACAGACTAAGTGAAACTTGGCTTAATGCCAGTAACCGGGAGAGGGATCTTGGAGTCCAAGTGGACAAACAGCTAAATATGAGCCAGTGGTGTGCAGCTGCCGCCAAAAAAAGCCAATGCAAACCTAGGGCTGCATTAAGAGAGGGCTAGAATGAAGATCACATGAAGTTCTAGTATCGCTTTACAAAGCCTTAGTAAGGCCACACTTGGAAGGCTGCATCCAGTTCTGGTCACCACAATATAAAAAAAATGTTGAGACTCTAGAAAGCAGAGAAGAGCAACCAAGATGATTAAAGGCCTGGAGACTAAAACATATGAAGAATAGTTGTAGGAATTGAGTACGGCAAGTCTAGAGAAGAGAAAGAGTAGGGGGAACATGATAGAAATTGTCATGCCAAAACTTCCGGTTTGTCGGCCATGAGCGGCAGGGATTTGCGAAGCTGCGCGATCCCTGCCGCGCTAGCCGTTTTGGGGCTCCGACCCAGCCGGGTACGGAGCTAGGCTGCCCTGCAGGGGCAGCTGAAGTAGGGGGATCCGGAGAAGGGTTTGGGGGTGCTGCAGACTCCCTCCCTGGCCGGCAGAACTCCCTTTTCCCAGGACGGTGCAGCGGCGGTCCGTAATGGCCGCCACAAAGAAGCTGGCAGCCGGGTAAGAATGCGCAGGAGGAAGTGGAGAAAGTGATTGAGAGGAGAAAGTTTTTCTTGGCTCCTAGGACTCTAAGACATATTTAATAAAATTCCTGAAAAGTATGATTCTCTGAATAATACCTGCCAGAAGAGGAAAAAAGCGGCTGCTTGAAGGTGCTGAAAGGATAGCTTTCCCTCTTTTCCTACGGAATAAATAACTGGATATTAAGAAACCTATTTTTTTAGGTGGAAATTGGTTTTAAGCGATGAGTGGGAAGAGAGAGGATTAAGAAGAAAATATTTGTATGCTAAGATTTGTTGGAGCAGATGCCTTAAGGATTTGAAGACTAGAATATATTGTAATAAGATTTTAAACAGATTTGGACTTTCTTTCTCTTTGATTGATATTACCCCAGAAGGAGAAAGTGAGAACTCTGCCTTGGTTTGGACTGATTGATAACTTTGGGACTGTTTTATCTTTTTTATTTTCTTTTGAATATTCTGGTTGTTGTAAGAAGAAAGAAGGAGAAAAGAAAAGAAAAGATTTATAATGGCTCTTTCTGTTGAGGAACTAAGAAAAGAATATGAACAAGCAAAAAAAATGGTAAAGATGGTGTGGAAGAAGCTTTCCTTTTCTTAGAAATGGCGCTTACTAATTATCAACAAAAATTACAACAGATGAAGACAGCAGAGGAACAAGAAAGAAAGGAAGGAGCCATCTTTAATGAATCTCAGAATTTGATCCAGAAAAAGGAAGAGAGAAACAAAAGAAGAGAAGAGAAAAGAAGAAAACTAAAGGATTTAAGGACTTAAGATCCAAAAACATTTAAGAAAGGGAAAAATAAAGTGCAAAACCAATATGATGATTGTAAACAAAGGGGAAAAGAAATACGACAGAGAAGGGAAGCCGGTAAGGCAGAGGCTAGAAGAAGGGGGGTAGAAAGGTTTGTTGGGAAAAGAAAGAAAGGGAAAAGGTGGAGAAAAGCTACAATGTTTTGAAATTAAATGGAAAAAGGAATTTTTATGGATAATGGATAAAGTATAATTTTTTTTTAAAAAAAAGATTTTGCAAGGTACATAAGATGAGATGGTAGTATTGCAATGGTTTAAGAGTTGATAAGAGATTAAAATGTTAAAATGTTTAAAAATGATTGGCTTTAAAACTTAATAATAGGAGAGGTTTAGAATATTGTTTTAATTAAAGAGTTTAATAAAATTATGGGATTGATGTTATTATAAAATTTTTATTATAGTATTTCTTTTTAATATTTGGATTTATTGTCTAATTATGCACTTAATTGTGTTGGATGTATTAGTTAGATAGAATGTACCAAGCAAAATCTGATTGGGTATTAGATATTATTTTAAAGATTAATTTGATTAACTTAGGGGGAGATAGAAAGGCATCATACTCTGATTAATGATTTCAGGAGAAACTGATTTTCTTTTTTTTTCATAAGGGATGAGACAAAGGGATGATAAAAATGGACAAAAGATACAAGTATAATGATTTAAACTAAGATGATTAATTAAGGTAGAATTAAGAAGTGTGAAATATGTGGAGAAGTTAATATAGAAGGTTTAGAATGGTAAATAAAATAAGTAATGATATGTAAGATGAGCATGAATATAATTGAAGTCCATGAAGAGAGAGATACCTGGGCCCAAGTTACTTTCCAAAAAGATTTTTTTTATGTTTTGTGTGTTGTGTGTATATGTCTTTTGGGGGGGAGAATTGGTAAAAACTTGTAGAAATATAGAATGAGAATAATGGTAACTAAGTCAGAAAGAATCAGATGAAATAATAATAATGATATTGAATAAGAGTAAAGAGAAGTAAAGAGAAATTGAATAAGAGGTTTTGGTATATTATATGGAAATGGTTTAAAACAGAATCATAATTTATCTGACTTGTTAAATTTACAATGGAAAAAGGTTTAAACATGTAATGAATAATGATAATTTGTGTGTTTTAAAAATTAATAAAACTTGTTTTAATAAAAAAAAAAAGAAATTGTCATGCCTCTGGTGGAGACCGACTCTGAGGGAGAGGAGGAACAGCCGACAGAGAGTGGAAGTGTGGCTCCAGAGGTTGTGGAGGAGGCTGGGGAAGGGCAGAGGCTGGCTGAGCAGTCAGAGAAGGGCCCAGGCCCATCCCCTATCCATCCTAGGGCACGCAGGGAGGAGAGGATCAGGGGAAAATGTGGTCTACTCAGGAGGAGAGGGCCTTGATCCTCTTCATGGGATGCAGCTGTGACCATTGGATAAGAGGACGGACATGCATACTGGCGAGTGCTGGAAACAAAGCATGGAAATATCTCTAGTTTATGGTTCCTCTCTGAGTTTGGCATCCATCCCAGCGTGTGTTCTGTTATCTGTGGACGTCCTCCAGCCCTTATCTTGCCTGGTTTGTGTTGTTTTTTACTCTTTATAATTTAAATGGCATTTTCCTCCTTCTAGTAACTGCTCCTGTGGGAGTTTTTTTGTCTTCAGTCAAGGTTATCTGGAGCTTGGAAGCAAAGTGAAGGAATAAAAGGGGCTTCACCTGTTTTTTTGTGATTGTGTTTATTTTGTATTCCACCCTGGGTCATCACAGAAATATTCCAATATTGGAGAGGCAGCCATAAAGAGGAGGGGGTCAACTTATTTCCCAAAGCACCAGAAGAGAAGAAACAATGGATGGAAACTAATCACAGAGAGGAACAATTCTCCTCCTTGGAATTAAGGAGAAACAGTGAGGACAAATAACCAGTGGAACAGAAGTTGCCCTCAGAAGTTGTGGAAGTTTTGAAGAAGAGACTGGACAGCCATTTCTCTGAAATGATATAATAGTCTCTTACTTGAGCAGGGGGTTAGACTGGATGACCTCCCAGGTTCCTTCCAACTCCATTATTCTCTAAATAGCATATTCCCTCTTTTGAGCTGGATTTTTGGCTTTCAACATAGAGACATGGCACACAACTGAACGGAAGTTTTTTTTTTAATGCCCTTTTCCTAAAAGCCATCCATCTAAATGGTTTTAATTTTTTTTTTTTTGTCGGCGCTGTCCAACACAAATATTGTGACTGGAACTGATTCAAGAAAGTCGTGCCCTAAACATTGATTTTCATCGAAAGCCACATTCTGTTAGGTCAGCTTTGTGCATAAAAAGATGGACGCCTGGCAGACTGAAGAAACTTTATTTGGATAATTTTCCTATTTTACTTATATCCTGTGCTGTTGAATGAAAGACAAATTCTGAACGCCCAAGGATAACCGTGCAGTGTCAGCAGCTATCTTCACATCATTATTTATCGGCATAGGTGGAAAATGAAAAAGAAATGGAAGATGCAGAGTTGCATGGAAACAGTCTCATGGCTTGGAATCCACACTGTTTTTCCTGCAGAAACTGGTATCTTTCTTTTGCTGCTGTAATGATCCATGTTTCATTCCCTGTGTCGAGTGTCTATGGAGATTCTCAGTTGTTTAGGTCAGCGGTTGCCAACCAGTGAGCCGGGGACCACTGGTGGTCTGTGAGAAAATTTTGCTGGTCCTCAGAGAAATGTCACCCCCAAAACAATTAATCCAGGCTGCATGGGAACACAAGGCTGTCCTGCCCACATGGCCCATGGGAACACAAAAGGCTTGCGTTGCTTGCATTGCAAACAACACAAGGTAGTGAGGGGAGGGGGGAAAGTGTGGAGGGGGGGAACTTACCCCACTCTCCCCACACGCCTTGCTTGGCCACTGGGCTGCTTCTTTCCGCTTTTTTCTTCTTCTGCTTTTGGCTTCATGCGAGGAAAGCAGTAAAAGTCTGTCTTTCTCTCCCCCAAACTCTGCCAGAAATGAGTCTTTGGGACCCTGCTAGTCATCCTACTCCAAGAGGCTGCGCCGGCAAAGAATCATTTCTGGCAGAGTTTGGAGAAGAGAAAGAAAGACTTCTGCTGCTTCTGCTGCTTTCCTTGCATGAAGCCAAAAGTCTCTCTCTTTCTCTCTCTCTCCCCCTGAGAATGGAGCTAAAAAGCAGGTTTGGAATGTAGCTGCCCTTGGAGGGGGTAGGGGTATGTGAGGGATCTCTCTCTCTCTCTCTCTCTCTCTGTGTGTGTGTGTGTGTGTGTGTGTGAGAGAGAGAGAGAGAGAGAGAGAGAGAGAGAACATCACCGCCAGCCCTCCAAGGTTAGATCGGATCTCTCTCTCCCACCAATGTCAGCAAGCCACCGTCAGTCAAAATTCGTATTAATGGTCCACTGGATTTTAAATTATGAGTTTGGTCATCCCTGAGGTCCAAAAGATTGGCGACCCCTGTCCTAAATCATACCAAGTCAGATTTATTCATTTGCTCCTAGACAGTTTTTAAGTTCAGTCATTTGCGGTAGAATTGAAGTCCTAAATTCTCCATCATGCTGCCATATTTCTCCTATTTGAACAGATGATTTTCACGAACAAGTCAGGATTGCTCTATGATTCCTTTTAGCCAATAAGCAATAATTATTTATATAGCATATAAGTAGAATTGACAGAAGTATCTAAATACACATGTGTGTTTTCCCCCATTATATTCTTCTTTGAATTTGGAAAGTATCATTATGAGAAGATTGTATTTTGGAACTGTGAAGCAGCTTTTCTGTGACATTCCAAAATCCCCCCTGGTTTGTTGAAATTCTTAATATATACATTTTGCAATAATTCAAGACATCTTTTAGTACAACAATCACCCCGAGCTGTTTTTATATCCCTGCCACTCATCATAACTTCTGTTCTCGTGAAATAAATGTAAGTTTACTGTCAAAGTGCAGCTGCATTTTAAAACCTATTTCCCTTCAGAGCATCATCACCAAAAGAACTTTCATTTAGAATTAAGGGAGGCCTTCTCTCGTGCTTATTTGGAAGGGATTCTGGATGTGTAAATCACCTGGCATTCAGAAAGTATGTCAGAATAATTCAGCAGCTGACAAAACTATATTAAATGAAACAAAGTGTAGAAAAACTGCTTTACCTGATAGGAAATAAATGATAGCAGTAGAAAATATTTCTCCCCTGCATTTTCTTGTCTCCAGTTTTAAGAGCTGGACGAACATGAGCCTGAGGTTCCAGCTCTATAATTGTCAGGAATTTGGGTCTTTCAGCTAAGAAGCTTGTTTTGATGAACAACTTGACTGGATTAAAACAAGTCCAGGACTTTCTTTAGCTATCAAAAAGAACAGAGATGGTGAAGAGAAGGTCTCCTAATTAGTAAGCAGATGGTCTGGTCCGGTCTGCTAGAAAAAGAAGCTCTCAACATTTTAGAGAAGATACATCTAGTTTGGGAGTCCTTGGATGTGATGACCCAGAGTGTAACACAAATGTAACCAAATCCAAAACGTAAATAAATGTCCTTTAATGCCTCCAACTTGGCCCCAGTTGGAGATTAAACTTATTCAAAAATAGTCTTCAAAAGAAAGCAATACAGTCCAAATTTAATGAGGTGAAATAAAAAATAAAACAAATTACAGTGAAGGAATTTTCACAATGGACCAGGATAAGTAATTACCAACTTCAAGGAGATCACAAGGCACAGTCTGTTGGAAGGATGCCTACCAAGATAACTTCAGCCCAAAACAAAACACGCTTTGCTTCTGGCAACTCTGTGTTGCAATCGTCTCTCTTATGTACTATTCGACCCAGCTGCAACCAATGAAGGGGATCATGGCCGCTTCCTCTCTCGTAAGCCAAGTTGTTGCCTTCTCCATTTTTTCCTAGGATGCAGAGGGGATGGGCCTGGTTCTTCCTTTGACTGCCCAGTCAGCCTCTGCCCTTCCCCAGCTCCTCCACAACCTCCGGAGCCACACCTCCACAGCCACACCTGTCAGCTGTTCCTCCTCTCCCTCAGAGTGCAACTCTACCAAGGGCATGACATTGGAGCTCTCTGTGCTGGGTTGTTTCCTTGATGACGTTTCATTACCTCACTAGGTACTGTAGCATCATCAATGTTAGCACCAATTACCTAGCACTGATGATGTTACCTAGTTGGCAATGAAACAACCAAGCTCAGAGAATACCAAGGATCGCACAGTTCAACCCCAAACTTCAGATATTCTCTTCTGTTTGAGTCTGTAGAGATTCTCAGTCATCCAGGTCATGGTTGTCCCAAAGATGCTTTCTCAGGAAGCAACTGGACTTTCCGGTTTTTCTTTTGAAGACGTTTCGCTTCTCATCCAAGAAGCTTCTTCAGCTCTGACAGGATGGTGGGGAATGGAAGGATTTATATTCCTTGCAGACAGCTGGTCATTTGCATCCTTTGAGAGGGTCGTTGAGGCCACTTGGAGGTTTATCTGTGTGGTTCCTGTAGTCTGCAATTTTTCTCTCTCTGGAAATCCATTCCTACTCCCACACCATTCCAAGGGTATTCATCCCAAATTGTAAAAAGTCTGTAGAGATTCTCAGTTATCCAGGTCCTGGTTGTCCCAAAGATGTTTTTTTTTTTTTCAGGAGGCAACTGGACTTTCTTGTTTTTCCTTTTGAAGACATTTTGCTTCTCATCCAAGAAGCTTCCTCAGCTCTGACAGAATATCCTTCCATTTCCCACCATCCCGTCAGAGCTGGATAAGCTTCTTGGATGAGAAGCGAAATGTCTTCAAAAGAAAAAAACAAGAAAGTCCAGTTGCCTCCTGAAAAAAAGCACCTTTGGGTCTTTTCTGTTTGCTAATTTTAAGCTCTTTTCAAAGGAAAAGTCACAAGAAAGGAGGGTTACCCTGTCGGTGTGGCTGGGATACACCCCCACTTGATACCCACCCCTTCCAAAATCATCTTTGGAGGCCTCTGACATTCCAATTGATCACTGCCATAAGTATCTGAAGACTTGCATTTGTATTCTGTTTGTATCTTGTCCAGTTTTTCTGCTTTTATATTATGTATGCCAGCTTATATTAGCCAGAAAAGATGGTGCCAGAAATGGTAACAGTCCAGATGAAGTGATGGTTATAAAATAGGTGGAAATCAGTTCCAGATCAGAGTGAGTTGGTTAAGGAAGAAGGTGGGCTATCTAGAGATGATCCAGAGAAGATAGAATTACTGAATTGTTATTTGTTTGGCCTTCTCCCATAAAGGAAATCACATGAAACCGACAAAAGTAGCAAAAGTTTTATTCAAAAAAGGCTTGCACCTAGGACCGATGAAAAGATGGCTACAGAACAACCCTTCCACTTGAAATATCCAGGATTAAGTGAATTCAATCCCACAATGTTCATGTAAACTGAAATTGTTGACGTTATTATGATATTTTGCACATTTATTGTGTTTCCCTGAAAATAAGACTGGGTCTTGTATTGATTTTTGCTCCAAAAGATGCATTAGGGCTTATTTTACAGTTAGATCTTATTTTGGGGGAAATATGATACATAATACATCCATCTGGCTGATGATCTTAACTGGGGCTTATTTTGGAGGGTAGGGCTTATATTATGAACATCCTGAAAAATCATGCTAGGGCTTATTTTCCAGTTGTCTTATTTTTGGGGAAACAGGGTACTCCTTGAGAATTCTTGAAGTAAACATGAAATCTAGAAGATGGGGGTTGAGACTATCTGTTCAGAAAGCGGGGGGAACAATCTGAGAAACTGTAGAATGGCCAACCCAAACTGATAATAGCAAAATTCTAGAGCAGATTATTAAGTTATCTCTTCATGAGTCTTCAAAAAAGAATGATTAGTAATTCAGAGCCAACATGATTTTCCTTCCAGTGATTTTACTTCTTTCTCTTGATTGAGATATTGTTTGCTAGATTTTGGGGAGGCTACTGACAATAAGTGGGACGTGGTGGCTCAGTGGCTAAGATGCTGAGCTTGTCGAACAGAAAGACTGGCAGTTCGGTGGTTCAAATCCCTAGTGCCACATAACAAGAGGTGGTATCCGGCCGGTTCTGACCAGTTCTGGAGAACCGGTAGCAGAAATTTTGAGTAGTTTGGAGAACCGGCAAATGCCACCTCTGACTGGCCCCGCCCCCATCTCTTCTCTGCCTCCCATTGAGTCCCAGCTGATCAGCTGGGTCTCCTTTGGTTGCCCTGCACAGGAGAACAGAGCTGGAAAGCAGGTTAGTAGGGTGGGGAGGGAATGGGGATTTTGCAGTAACCTTCCCCTGCCATGCTCACCAAGCCATGCCACACCCACACAACTGGTAGTAAAAAAAATTGAACCCCACCACTGCGTGCAATGGAGTGAGCCCCCGTTACTTGTCCCAGCTTCTGCCAACCTAGCAGTTCGAAAGCATGTAAAAAATGCAAGTAGAAAAATAGGGACCGCTTTGATGGGAAGATCACAGTATTCCATGCACCTTCGGCATTTAGTCACGCTGGCCACATGTCTCTGGACAGTGCTGGCTCTTCAGCTTTGTAACAGAGATGAGCACCGCCTCCTGGAGCTGGAAACAATTACCATGTATGTGCGAGGGGAACCTTTACCTTTATTGACAATAACTTGATCTCATGAATGCATTTACCAAAGTCTCCCTTGATATTCCTGTTCGCAAGTTGATAAAATTATAATATTTTCAGTCTGCAGATCCACATCTGGTTGAAAATGGTGCCAGTAGATGTCAACATGAAGAGAAGTGCCAGTATAGCCTTGTAGATCCTTCTGTCCTAGGCTTTATGCTATTCAACACTTTTATAAGGATGAAATGATAGAGTTAAATCTGTCACACTTCCACATGGCATGAAGTTGGAAGGGAGACTTAACACTGTAGCAGAAAGAATGAAGATCGATCAAAGATTGACAGGTTGCAATGCTGGTCCCAAATTCCCCAAATTCAACCGTGTGAGATTTTGGAACAGCCAAAGGAAGAAAAGGAACTCGCTGTCTTAACTGATTGCAAACTGAATGCAGTCCAAACAGTGACATCTACAGAGAATGGGGATATTGCAAAGGATGACATGGGTGAGATAAGTTGTGGCATTTCCACGATAACATTATCATGCATGGCTCATCATTTGCTCTTCTGCAGAATCCCATTCATCCAGCAGATATTAAATAATTCATCCAAAGAAAGGGAATATTAAGATCACAGAAACACAACCGTGTCCATTCCTGTGGTTTGAATGGTTTGTTCTTTATCCAGATGTTAACCTTTTACTGAATGAACTTGTTTAGTTAATTCAAATAGGAGCAAGGCAGGAAGTGACGTTTCACCTAAACAGTGTTTCCCAACCTTGATCCTTTGAAGATGTATGGACTTCAACTCCCAGAATTCTTCAATCAGCCATGCTGGCTGGGGGAATTCTGGAAGTTGAAGTCCATGCATCTTACAGTTGCGAAGGTTGGGAAACATTGACCTAAAAGGACGCCAAATTGGTTACAGGTGAGGCACCCAGCAACAAATAGAGATTGTGGAATCAAAGATACAAATCTTTCTCTTGCACCTTTTTTTTTTTCTACAGAAGATGAAAGTCTTGACTTGACTTGAAACATGAAAGAACACCATGTCACTGTCCTAAATTGGTGTTTCTTTCCTCCTGCTTCTCTGGCAATTGCAACAGGCATGCCTAATTCCTTTAAACATTCATCATATGGTGTATTCTCCTGATTTCCTATCATCTTTGTTGCTCTTCTCTGCACTATCTCTAGGGATTTTTTGAACCTTGATTGATGACTCGAACTGGATGCAGCATTCCATGTGTAGCTTCACCAGTTCAGCATAAAGCTCATTATTGATGCTATCCTTCTCAGGATTTTGATGCTATCCTTCTCAGGATCTTGATGCTATCCTTCTCAGGATTTGGATACTACCTTTCTGTCTATGGAGATTCTCAATCATCCAGATCATTTTTCCAGTCACAACTGAAGAAGCTTCTTGGATGAGAAGTGACCACCATCACCTCCTCCTCCTCCTCCTCCTTCCTCTTCCTCTCCCAAAGGCCAAAATTTAATTCTTTGCTTCTAGGAATTCCATCCATGCTTGGATTTCCTTAAGGAAGATTCCCCAGATTATTCTCCATCCCTTTGCTCTTCAGAGGTAGAGAAGTTTCTTCTTTTATTTTGGTCTTTGCATTTCTAGATATGTTTCTGTAGAGACAGCATAGTGCCCATGTAGAAGAGGAACTGGGCTCATATCTATATAATACCCGCCATGTTGTCTATTCTGATTCCTGCTCTGTGGATGCTGATGGAGATATACATGGACGTTTTCTTGCAGTGTTTAGTGGTTTGAAAGGCTGGTTTGATTTATTGTCAATTACTGTCAGGATGTCTAGGGGAGGAATCTACTTTTAAAGCGCTAAAAATAACAACTTAAATATGTATTTTTCCCCCTTCTGTTTCTTTAAAAAGGAAAGAGAGACTCTCAAAATGGGGTTCTGTTAACACTTCCAAAATTGTGGACCCTCAATCAGAGCCAGAGGTGGGCTTCAAAATGTTTAGCAACCGGTTCTCTGCCCAGTTGCTGGGTGGGTGTGGCCTAGTTGGTCTCCTGCACCATGGCGGCGGCGGGGGGGCATTTTCTCTCTGCCCCGGGTTCCAGAGGCTTCCAGGAGGGTGAAAATGGCCCCAGAAACGGATCCATTTCCAGCCTTCCGGAACTTCCAGGAGGCCAGTTTTTTGCCCTCCCTGGGCTCCGGAGGCTTTCCTCAACCCTCCGGGAGTGTGAAAACAGCTTCCCTGGGCTCCGGAGGCCCGTTTTTCACCCTCCCTTAGCCTCTGCATGGGCCCTGCACTTACCTGGCATCCAAAACGGGCTGTGTGGAACAGGGTGGGCAGGGCCACTCAAGGGTGGGTTTTGCCTGTTCACTGATTTGGCCATAAAATTAGCTATGGGTTCGCCTGAACTGAGCAAATTGGTAGTAGTCCACCCCGATCAGAGCCTTGACTTGATAAATCCTTTCCAGGAAGCTGGAGGTGACATGAACAGAATAAGCCACTCCTTAACTGCAACAAAATGTTAATTATCTGGGGATATATTTATCTTTATTGGTACATGGATGACACCTGTATTCTCAATATCATAAGGATGGTGTGTGTGTGTTTCTGTATTCCTCTATAAATTTCTTACAGCTTTTCCTTGTAATTTCCCACAATTGATTATTCTCCTCCCTGATTAGCTACTTTCCACCCTTCACATCTGTCTCTATAAGTTGCAGAAAGGCCAGTATTTCAGCAGGAGAAGAGATCATTATAAACCTACAGGGAGATTTATTTATTCACTGTAAATTAGCAGTTCTTCTGAATTTTGGTTTTCAGTCAACTCCTTTGTGCTAACATCTGAAATACAGTGAATATTGGCTGCCATATATGATGGTTGACAGTCTCAGATGCATTTTGAAAGCGAGTGAAATATTCTTTCCAATTTTCCAGAGATATACAGTATGTGTGAATCTTTAACTGTTACATTTTATGTGCCTATCAACAATCACAAGAATATCTTGGCATTTTATGTGGGACCATGAGCAGAACTGAAGAGCTAATATTGGCTATTATAAATTAATTTCCCTGTCCTTTTATATTCTTCAATTAAATCAGTTTTGCAGTTTCTTATAGGTGTTCCAAAACCTGGAATCGGGGAGTTGTAATCTGATTAAATCAGATAAGTTAGAGATTACTGGTTTTTTTTATTTTAAATTTACTTGCAAAGTTTGTGTTCTGTTCACTTCCATAAACCCTGGGTGATTATTCGTAAAAAGTATTAAGACTAAGATAAAATCTAATAATTTAGTATATCAAGAATAAACAATAATAACATTAGTTGGGCAGAGTTGGATTTAGTGACCATGATGTTCTGACCAAGACTTCCTGAGACTGTAATTAAGCACACTCTTAGTTAAAACAACTCTTGTTTTATTTCAATACTGGGAATTATGTTCATTCCCAGCTTGTAATGAGTCCCAAATAGTCCCTCGAGATAAACACTCACCTTTCTCTCCTTTGAATTGCTGCCAACAACAAAAGTGCCAAATGAACTATTAAAAAAACCAACTGAAGTACAAAGTCCACACAAAGCTTCAAGGTTTAATCCAAACAGAGTGAACAAAGTTGCTTCCTGCAAAGGTTCCTGCCCCTTTGCTCCTCCTTTATGTCTTATGGGAGGGCCAATCACGTCCAAGCCTTACTCCTGAGTCACCCCTTTTCTTGCCTTCTGACAGCTCTGTGCAAGCGCGTACTGGGAACAGGCTCCCCTTGTTCCTCTGCCTCGCTGCTGCCAGGCTCCAGAGGTTCCGGAGTCAGCACCCCACTCCCAGATGGTCCTGGCCCCATCCCTGCATCGGACGCAGGATCCTCATCCGAGTCCTCTCCAGACTTCCTGACTGGTCCCCATTCTTCCCCACTGTCCGATTCCGCTGCCGTCTGCACTGGCTGCCGGTGAACCACAACACATGAAGCCCAACACTGCCCAGTGAATAACGGCCATGAAAGCCTACACCAGGGGTGTCAAACTCGATTTCATTGACGGCCACATCAGGGTTGTGTTTGACCTTGGTGGGGCGGGGGTTGAGGGGGAGTGTGGCCAGGGTGGGCGTGGCCAGGTCAATGTCACTCATCACCTGTGCATGGTCCTCTCCATCTCCGTTTTCACTGGCAGGGGGCTGCAGGAGGCTGTTGCAGCTGAAAACGGAGCTCGGGAGGCTCACACATGGCCCTCCTGAGCTCCGTTTTTGCTGGCAGAGGCATCGTGGGTTGGTCCTTTGCTGTTTCCAGAGCAGGCCAACGGGTGATGAAAATAAGATGATGAATTCTGTTGAAAGGATGGTGAAGAGAGACACACAGGCATAAAATTATCCTCCTAACCTGTCCCAGCCTTTGTATTTTTTCTTCTTCTTCAGATGGCCTCTCTTATCATCAGGGGCATAGTAGGGTCAGGACTGGGATGTGGGAAGTTGGAGAGATGCCTGCTGTCAGTCATGGAAGCTCACAGAATGACTATGGGCCAATCCATGTGCTTTTCCTTTTCCTTTCAGAGTTGCTTTTATGGGAAATTAAAGGAAAAGAGATCTCCAATCAAGTTATCTTGAGCTCCTAGGTAGAAGGTAGGATATAAATCCAGTCCCCCCCCCCCCAAAAGCAAAAGGTTGAGGGATTGTACAGATGTTGCTGGAGATGCTAACCTACAGGATGCTACTTGGATCAATTTAGAGAACGGGGTGAATGTGTGGAGATATAAAATCAGACAACCTCGAGCTCTCAGTGTGACGCCTTCTTCTCTTAAATTCTGAACTTAGGTCTGAATTCTTTCTTCAAAGGATTTGGAAAAGCTTGTTCAAGAGTAGGGGATTTGGCTTTGTTCTTGTTCCTCCCTCCCTCCCTCCCTCCCACCTTTGCTTTCCTCCCTCCCTCCCTATCTCCTCTCCCTATCCTCCTTCCTTCCTTCCTCTGCTTTCCTCCCTCACTCCCTATCTTCTTCCTTCCTTATTCTCCTTCCTTCCTTCCTGCTTGCCTTCCTCTACTTTCCTCCCTCCTCCCTATCCTCCTCCCTCCCTCCCTCCCTGCCTGCCCGCCTTCCTTCCTTCCTCTGTTTTCCTTCCTCCCTCCCTTCCTGTTTTCGTTCCTTCTTTCCTCTGCTTTCCTCCCTCCCTATCCTCCGCCTCCCTCCCTCCCTCCCTCCCTGCCTGTCTGCCTTCCTCTGCTTTCCTCCCTCTCTCCCTCCCTTCTTCTGTTTTCCTTCCTTCCTCTGCTTTCCTCCCTCCTTCCTTCCCTTCCTCCTCCCTCCCTCTGTTTTCTTTTCTTCCTTCCTTCCTCTCTTTTCCTTCCTTCCTTCCTTCCTTCCTTCCTTCCTTCCTCCCTTCCTATGCTTTCCTCCCTCCCTATCTTCCTCCCTCCCTCCTTCCCTCCCTATCCTCCTCCCTCTCTCCCTCCCTTCCTGCCCTCCTTCCTTCCTCTGCTTTCCTCCCCCTCCCTTCCCTTCCTTTCTCTGCTTTCCTCCCTCCCTATCTTCCTCCCTCCCTCTGTTTTCTTTTCTTCCTTCCTTCCTCTCTTTTCCTTCCTTCCTTCCTTCCTTCCTTCCTTCCTTCCTTCCTTCCTTCCTTCCTTCCTTCCTCTCTTCCTTCCTTCCTTCCTTCCTTCCTTCCTTCCTTCCTTCCTTCCTTCCTTCCTTCCTTCCTTCCTTCCTTCCTTCCTTCCTTCCTTCCTCTGCTTTCCTCCCTTCCTCTGCTTTCCTCCTCCCTCCCTCCCTCCCTCCCTTCCTATGCTTTCCTTCCTCCCTATCTTCCTCCCTCCCTCCCTGCATCCTTCCAATGTTGGGACTAGGATGTGAACCTGGAATCTGTTGTGCCTGATTGCTATAGGACAGGTGTACAGATGGGGCTGAATAAATGCTGTGAAAACGTTGCAGCCACCAAATGGCTATAGATGTCCTATTTCCAGACACTCAGCATTATAGATTAGACAGGAGGCCTGCTTGAACAGTAAAAGAACACGTCACTATATATCCCTGTCAGATTAAAAAACTAATTTGAAAAGATTAATGTATTCTATTCCTGTTAGCCCGAATCAGATACCGCTGGGCCTACAGCACCACAGCCTCTTGATTATTGAATTTTTATGGCCTTGTAATTAATTGCAGATTCCCTGTTTTGTTCTATTTCTTTTTCTCTGACATTTTAATTTCAACAAAAAGCAGCGGTCTCAATGCAGCCTCTCTCAGGAGATCGTAATGGCCTATAAAGCAAAATGACTTATAGATATGGCACCCACTTCAGCTGGCGAGCCAAGCCTGCGAAAACCTTGCTGATCAGGCAGAATTTAATCCCCTCCGTCCTCTGCTGTACTTCTTTCTCGCCCATTAAATTGCAACTCGGCCGTCTTGACTAACAATGGAGGTAACAGAGTGCCGTCCTCTTGCAATAAGTTACTATAGCTGCACGTACATGTTGGCCCCTTAAAATCCACTCCATTTCATCTAATTGGCAGTGAAGGAACGGCTGTAGGAACCCACCCCTTGGAACCTACCTCCCGGCTGATCACTTGGCGAATTGTTACCACTTCCAACAGTAAATGCAGAGTAGAATTACTCCATGTTATAGGATGTGGTTGGAAAGGAGGGGTGGAGGATCAGATTATTTTCAGCTTTTTAACGGGGATGCAGATAGTCCTTGACTTTACAACAGTGACCAAAGTTATAGTTTTGTGTTGATTTAAGTTTTGCCTGGCAGGTTTAAGTTTGTCTGGTGGAGTTATTTTGCTTGAGGAACTTTCAAATGCTTTGTAGACTATTGGGCCATTGCTCTGTGGACTAATCTTGGCCTGCCTCCAGCTGGACTGAATTAGGTCAAGTTCTGAGTTTTGTTGAAGGGAATTGCTGGGGAATATTAATAAACTCACTAAACCACAGTTACCTCTGTGTGTGTGTGTGTGTGTGTGTGTGTGTGTGACAGCACAATATTTCTCTAACCATTTAAAGATGTTCTAAACTGTGGGAACACCATATACGTGTGGAGTCTCTTGGCATTTGGATGTTTCTGAATGATAAGTTTGGGATTTAATAAATGGCTGATCTTAAAAATGGTGGACTTTGAACTGCAGTTCGCTTTTTCCACGGTGTAAACAATTGTTTCAGAATATTCTAAAGAATGAACTTCAGTTCAAATTAAACTGTGGTTCTGGAGAAATGGTCGAGAACAATGATACCCATCAAAATCATTCAGGATGAGATGAAAATTGACAGATCGTTCAGGATGAGATGAAGTAAAACCAGATTATTCATGGGAAATGATATAAGCAAAGCTAAGATTCAGATATTTGGGATATATGCAAAGACAAGAATCACTAGAAAAGACCCTGAAGCATAGAAAATATCAAAGGGAATAGAAAAAGCTTGTGCTGGTGACTCATCCACTAGATCACCATTGGAAGTGATGAATGACTGAACAATAAAGACAATGACATTGTCAAGCCCAAAATTGACATACGCGTAGCCATTTTGGTTAGGTTTAGTATATAGTATATATTCTTTTTCTTACTTTCTCTTTGGAGGTCATGGGGGAAGGGTTTCAGGCTTGCCACATTCCTAAGGAGGGGAGGAGGGGAGATAGAGTTGTTTAGGCTAGGTGGTTCTTCTTCCCATGGGAAAACAAGCTGTCCGTGCTCCTGCACCTTGAGGTGCAGATTTATGACATCAAGCAACGTTGAATTACTTCTACTGGAGAATGTGACTTTTGGGGGTTGTTTCTAATTTCTAATATTGTAGGGTAATTCCGGGTTATTTCAGATCCGGAATTACCATGGACTTAGCCAATTTGATGCTTTTCTAAATAAAATAAATTGTCTTGGAAGATGGACTTTGTTCTTTTCTTTTTAAATGGATTTCATCACTTGGAAACCTGACAGACATCCACTGCACTTGGTTTCCTTCAACAGAACCTGATTGCTTGCTGTGAGAATCAAGAAGCCATATTGTGAAACAGTTGAGATGAACAATAAAATAATATTGAAATGTCTATGGAGATTCTCAGTCATCCAGCTCATGGTTGTGGACTTTCTGGTTTTTCTTTGAAGACGTTTCACTTCTCATCCAAGAAGCTTCTTCAGCTCTCATTGGAGGATGATTTCCCCACCCATCCAGTCAAAACTGAAGAAGCTTCTTGGACGAGAAGCAAAACGTCTTCAAAGAAAAATCAGAAAGTCCAGTGGCTTCTTGAAAAAGAACCTTGGGGACAATAAAATAATATGATTATATTTACAACAGTCTGACATTTTTTTCCCATTCCTAAATTTGGTGATCTGTTGGATGCCATGTAAAAAAAGAAAAAGAATGAAGGAAAGAGGGAAGAAAGAAAGTAGAAAGAAAGAAGGAAGGAAAGAAAGAAAGAAGAAAGAATGAAGAAAAGAATGAAAGAAAGAAAAAAGAAAGAAGAAAAAGGAAAGAAAGAATGAAGGAAAGAAGAAAGAAAGAATGAAGGAAAGATGGAAGAGAAAGAAGAAAGAAAGAATGAAGGAAAGGAGAAAGAAAGAATGAAGGAAAGAAAGAAAGAAAAAGAAAGAAAGAAAGAAAGAAAGAAGGAAAGAAAGAAGAAAGAAAGAAGAAAGAAAAGAAGGAAAGATGGAAGAGAAAAAAGAAAGAAAGAATGAAGGAAAGAAAAAGAAGGAAAGAGGAAAGAAAGAATGAAGGAACGAAAGAAAGAAGGAACAAAAGAAAGAAGGAACGAAAGAAGAAAGAAAGAATGAAAGAAAGAATGAATGAAAGAAGAAAGAAAGAATGAAGGAAAGATGGAAGAGAAAGAAGAAAGAAAGAATGAAGGAAAGGAGAAACAAAGAATGAAGGAAACAAAACGAAAGAAAGAAAGAAAGAAGGAAGGAAGTAAAGAAGAAAGAAAGAATGAAAGAAAGAAGAAAGAAGGAAAAAAGAAAGAAAAATGAAGGAAAGAGGAAAGAAAGAATGAAGGAAAGAGGAAAGAAAAAAAGAATGAATGAAAGAGGAAAGAAAGAATGAAGGAACGAAAGAAAGAAGGAACGAAAGAAGAAAGAAAGAATGAAAGAAAGGATGAAGGAAAGAAGAAAGAAAGAAAAACACTATTAATAGTCTCTTGGAGAGATGATACTATTGTCCCTTCAGCCTCCATCCATTCCTGGGCAAGATTTGTATTGTAGGTAGAGGAAACTATTTGAAAAGCAGTTTATAGGAAGTGGGGATTCACGAAGCGTGTCATACTGCATGACTTAGTTGAAGAAAGAGTATGAAGGGAAAGGAGCACATTCTTTACAGTGAATAATGCATGAATAAACCACAGGCAGAAGTGTGTTCAAAATACATCAGATAATTTCCTGTATCAAGCACATTTCTGAAAAAAAAAATCAAAGTTATGGAGAATCGTGTCTACATTTTTTTTTTCCATATCAGATAAATTATTAACAAAGTATTTAATTTTAGAAGAGCAAAGCTAATTGGCCGCATGGAAACTGCTTTACATTTCTGCCGAACGAGGGTTTTGAATTAGGCCTGCTGATGGTTTGGGTTGGCTGGAGAGCAAATACAAAGAATTCCCTGCAAATTTGGCTAACATTCCTTGCTAAGTTTCATGATTTGCACTGTCTCCAAAAGGGCCATCAGCTAAAAACATGAGTGCCAGTATCTTGAATCACAATACTTTGATCAATCTTGCTCTGTACTTTCAGTCAGATATCGATGAGTGGTGTGGGGGCCTACAAGGGGAGCTCTCGCCTCACAATCAGGAGGCTGTGAGTTCGGTTCTAGGTAGAGGCAAATATTTCCAGGGGTGGGCTTCAAAAATTTTAGCAAAGGGTCCTCTGCCCGGTTGCTGGGTGGCCGTGGCCATAGTGAGTGTGGCCTAGTCAGCCTCATGCACCACAGCCGGGGTGGAGGCATTTTTGCCCTCCTTCGATCCTTTGCGGGGGTGAAAACAGTCTCACTGGGCACCGGAAGTTCTCTGTAAGCCGGAAATGGGCCCATTTCCAGCCTTCCTGAACTTCCAGGTGGCCCATTTTTCACCCTCCCTGAGCCTCCGTGCATGCCCTACACTTACCGGCATCCAAAATGTGCCCTGTGGGGACTCCTGGGAGGGGAGGGGTGGGTGGGGCCAGGCAGGAGTGGGATTTGGGGGTTCTCCAAACTACACAGAATCTTAGCTAAGGGGCTCTCTCGAACCCCTGCGAACCCCCAGCAGCCTATCCCTGGATATTTCTCTCTTTGGGCATATCGAGAATACATCTGCTGAATATAACTCTGCATTGGCGATAGGAAAGGCATCCGGCCAATAAACACTCAGCTCCACTCAGTTGCTCAGACAAGGGATTATGGGGTCATTGAAAGAAGATGATGATAGGCAGGGGTGGGATTCAAATTTTTTAACAACTGGTTCTGTGGGCATGGCTTAGTTGGTGGGTGTGGCTTCATGGTCATGTTATTGGCTGGGTGTGGCCAAATCAACATCATTCACATTGAGGCACACATCTCGCCTGGCCTCTCATGACTGTGGGGATGCTGCAACAGTCGTAAGTGTGAAAAACGGTCATAAGTCACTTTTTTCAGTGCCATGGTAACTTTGAATGGTCACTCCACACAAGCAAAGTACCAGCAAAGGAGGGGAAAAAAAACTCCAGAGAAGTTCCTGAGACAAGAATTCTAGTCCTGCCAAGAATGTAATAAGGGTTAACGGAGAGGCAGTTTCTTTAAGCAACACCAGAATGTTTCCTTCCTGCCTTCCTTACAGGATTAGGCCAGTAATTTCTTCTAACAGCCAGTTCTCCAAACTGCTTAGAATGTTAACAACCGGTTCTAGCGAATAGGTGCGAACCAGTAGAATCCCACCCCTGATGATAGGGCATTATCAACATTTGTTATCTTAAGAATTTAAGATAGTAACAAAAACTTGACCTTGAATGTCCTTACTCCATAACTGCTACTCTTGTTTCTGTTGACTTTATTCCTTTTGGGGCTATTTTGGACTTTAACTCCATCTTTTATGACTTGTTAGATTTTTTTTTTTTAGAATTCTTTATTGGCCAAGTGTGATTGGACATAGAAGGAATTTGTCTCTGGTGCAGAGGCTCTTGGTGTACCTACAAGCAACAAGTGATAAATCATGATCATACTCATCATAAAAATACATTCATCATAAATCATAAGATACAGCATTCATTTTTGACATACTGACTAGAGCTGATAGGAGCTGTAAGTCAAAAAGATATGAAGCGGATTACGTATGGGAAGCTATCTTAGATTCTATTTCAGTATTTCTCATCCTTCATAACAGATTAACAGATAACTCAATCTGTTATTAACAGATTAAACAGATAACTTTAAGATGAAGGGACTTCAACTCCCAGAATTCCTCAGCCAGCATGCTGGCTCATCTTAAAATTGCCAAGGTTGAGAAACCCTGCTCTATACTATTAGCACTGTACTTCTACCTTGCTCTATCAGTGGGATTTTACTCGAGGAAGTGTTTGTGTTTTATCTCAGAATTCAGGATATGTCATCAGCACTTTGTTTGCACTTTTCCAACTTTCAGAAGTAGCTCCCATTATTGAAAGCTTTGGTTCAGCAGGTGTTGTGGTTCGCCGGCAGCCGGGGCAGATGGCAGCGGAATCGGACAGTGGGGAAGAACAGGGACCAGTCAGGGAGTCTGGAGAGGACTCGATGAGGGTCCTGCATCCGATGCAGGGATGGGGCCAGGACCATCTGGGAGTGGGGTGCTGCCTCCAGAGCCTCTGGAGTCTGGCAGCAGCGAGGCAGAGGATCAAGGGGAGCCTGTTCCCAGTGCGCGTGTGCGCAGAGCTGCTAGAAGGTGAGACCAGCTGAAACAAAAGGGGCAACTCGGGAGTAAGGCTGGGAGATTATTGCTCCTACCATAAGGTATAAAGGTCGGGTCAAGATGATGAAACCTTTGCAGGAAGCAAAGTAGTTCAATTGGTTCAGAGTCATCCTTGAAGCTCTTTGTACTTTGGTTGTTTTTTTCTATACTTCAGTTGGTTTTTTTTTCTAATTCATTTGATACTTCTGTTTTTGGCAGCACTTCACAGAACTGAAAGTTGGTTGCTTATCTCGGGGGACTGTTTGAGATTAATTCCGGCTGGGCATGAAAACAATTCCCAGCATTGCAATAAAATCAGTCTTGTTTTTAAAATAAGTTTGTGCGTGATTACGGTTCAGGAAGCCTGGGTGGATTCTTTCATGGCTTCTGCCACTTTCCTAGCTGTACAATAAATGAAGGTTAAAAGAGGATCAGGGGTTTTAAAATCAGGGGAGTGAAACTGAGGCATCACTGACCTTCCAGCCTAAGACTCAGTTGACCTGATCAAGAAGAGATTGGATGGCCATGTGTCTAGGAATAGTATGGAGTCTCCTCAGAGGGTGGGATTCTATCAGTTTGGACTGGTTTGGGCGAACCAGATGTTAAATTTACATCTGGTTCCCTGAACCGGTAGTTGAACCGACCGGCTGGCCCCACTCACCTTGTCCTGCCCCTCCCAGGAGTCTCCCCACAGTCCATCCAGGTAAGTGCAAGTTTTGTGCGGAGGCTCTGGGCAGGGGAAAAATGGGCCTTCCGGAAGTCCAAAAACGGGCCTGTTTCCAGCTCCCGGAGCCCAAGGGAGGCTGTTTTCACCCTCACAGAGGCTCGGGGGAAGCCTCCAGGCCCTGGGGAAGGTGAAAAAGGCCCTCCCAGAAGTTCTGGAAATCTAGAAACAGGCCTGTTTCTGGCTTCTGGAAGGCCTCTGGACCCTCCGGCTGTTTTCGCCCTCCCAGAGGCTTGAGGGAAGACCCCGGACTCTGGGAAAGGCGAAAAATAACCTCCCTGAAAGTTCCAGTAGGCCATGCCCACCATGGCTACGCCTGCCCAGCGACCGGGCAGCAAACTGGTTGCTGTGATTTTTGAATCCCACCTCTGGGTCTCCTGCTTGGCCAGGAGGTGGATTAGAAGACTTCCCAAGGTCCCTTCCAACTCCGTTATATAAATAACAGCTCTCCCAGCCTGTAAATCAGTTGCAGGGAACTGCCAAGTGCTTGATATACCTAGAACCCACAGCCACTCAGGTGCATTGACTCTCTAGAAGCAACAAATTGTTAATTGACCAAGACAGTGATGGAGAATTGAAGGTAACCCATAGGAAAAGGCATCACAATGCCTCTCAAATTGAGTACTGTTTTCCAAGGAACTTTTGAATGAAAATGAATTTTTCAACCCCTTTTTAAAAGAAATATTCAGCTCAATTTTACATGGATATTATGTTCTTTGAAAACTCATGTCTGCAGAGTTTAATGTGTGTTGGCAAACTGGCAATGTATTAAATGATTAGTGAGTTCAGTATAAACACACAATTTAACTTACTATGTATAATTTAATCTCTGTGATAAATGTTGCATGTCATCCAGCTGAAAGGTCCTTTCATAGAAAAACACCATGAGGCAGAGAAGATGGAAAAGTGATTCTGCCCCAGTAGCAAATTCATCTCCAAAATGTACTTAGGCATTAATAATTTATTTCAATGGCTTTCGGTAGGCAATTTAAAATGTTGCATCTATATTTTATCACTGCTGGGGCACTAAAACCCTCACATCGATTGGCTGAACTGCTATGATGTCATGGAATGGACATGGATGAAGGAAGTCTACCAAAAACATTATATCTTCTGTTGAGGAAAGAAAAAATGTTCACTAGGTAGAGGAGAGGTTCTCCTGCTCTAGCAGGGGGCTGGACTAAAAGACCTCCAAGGTCCCTTCCAGCTCTACTCTACTCTACTCTACTCTACTCTACTCTACTCTCTACTCTACTCTACTCCACTCCACTCCACTCCACTCCACTCCACTCCACTCCACTCCACTCCACTCCACTCCACTCCACTCTACTCTTCATTCCAATAACTAATCCTATCCTATTCTACTCTATTCTTCATTCCAATATCTATTCTATTCTGTTCTATTCTGTTCTGTTCTGTTCTATTCTGTTATGTTCCATTCCATTCTATTCTCTATTCTATTCTCTATTCCTATTCCTATTCCTATTCCTATTCCTATTCTATTCTATTCTATTCTATTCTATTCTATTCTATTCTATTCTATTCTATTCTATTCTATTCTATTCTATTCTATTCTATTCTATTCTATTCTATTCCATTCCATTCCATTCCATTCTATTCTTCATTCCAATATCTAATCTAATTACTCTATCCTATCCTACCTTACCCTGCCCTACCCTATTCTATTTTATTTATTTATTTTTATTTATTTGATTTGCCAATTGTTTACAAGATAATAAGTATAAGTGTATACATAGTTGTGAATACATGAAATTGATACATATAAGAAAAATAAAAGAAGAATAAGAGAAACAATAGGACAGGGACGGTAGGCACGTTGGTGCGCTTATGCACGCCCCCTACAGACCTCTTAGGAAAGGGGTGAGGTCAATAGTAGACAGTCTAAGGTTAAAGTTTTTGGGGTTTGGGGAAGAAACTACAGAGTCGGGTAGAGTATTCTAGACATTGACCACTCTATTGCTGAAGTCGTATTTCCTGCAATCAAGTTTGGTGCGGTTAACTTTGAGTTTGTATCTATTGTGTGCTCTTGTGTTGTTATGGTTGAAGCTGAAGTATTCATTGACAGGTAGGACATTGCAATGTATTGTATTCTACATTCCAATATCTATTCTATTTTGTTCTTTGTTTCAATATCTAATCTAATTCTATTCTATCATATCTTATCCTACTCTAGAGTAGAGTAGAGCAGAGTAGGATAAGATATGATAGATTCCCTATTCTTTGTTCCAATATCTTATCTTATCCTATCATATTCCTATTCCTATTCCTACTCCTATTCCTATTCCTATTCTCCTCTACTCTACTTCTGCTCTACTTCTTTTCTCTTCTCTTCTTTTCCATAAACCTCAGCCAAGTCAACCCAATGATAAATGATAACGAAGCAGGCCTGTATAACTCTGAGAAAAAAAGAAAGGCCCAAGATTGCATCACATCTCCATATTTAAATAGCTCTTCTCTTTTGTAAAAGCACCAAATTATTTCTCAATTTTTTCCTAGGTTCCTCCTAATTCCATTGCTGCTCATTGCAATTGTTGTCCTGAGGTGACTTGGTGCCTCCCTGGGCTTGACTTTTTAACTCTCAGAAATGTCTCACCAGGCAGTGGGAAGTGCGAATCTTCCAATTTTTTCATTGGATTTGCCATAGGACACCTTCAGGCCAGGCTTCTTTGAGTAGATTTAAGAGAAGAAGAAAAAACACACCATCTGCTGGTCTTTGATCCATTGCTTTATCCAAGAATTATGGAAGTGAGAAGTCCCACTTTCTCCCAGGCAGCAGAAGACTCATCCAAGCAGGTCAAAAAAAAAAAGGAGGGACCGATGATTATCTCACTGGGAATAATGTTATGTATACGTAAAACTGTGTGAATAGAAATCATATTCCTTTGGGGAAATGGCTCACTCTGAACTTTCAGCTAAACTAGGCACCTGAATTGCTGCATTAAAATAATGTGGCACAAGGGTTCTATAGATTTAAGACCTTTCTGGCCAGGAATGAAACCCAGGAGGAAATAGGTAAATACTAGTAATTCCAGAACAAGTACACTATTTAAATGGAAATCCAGTTGTGTGCTTTTTGTTTGCTTTTCTAACTGTAGCACTATCATTCACCAGAGTTTGGCACCACTGGTGCTTGGCTATTCAGGAGCCTTAGGAATTTGCTCCGGAGGGGAGTTCTACTGATGTTGGCTTATGAGCTTATTAAGATGGCATGCCCAACTGGTTAGAATGAATGATGGGAAATACAGGGCTGTAATCAGTGGTGGGATTCAAATTTTTTTACTACCAGTTCTGTGGGTGTGTCTTGGTGGGTGTGGTGAGGCTTGGTGGGTGTGGCAGGGGAAGGATACTGTAAAATCTGCATTCCCTCCCCACTCCTGGGGGAAGGTTACTGCAAAATCCCCATTCCCACCCCCAACCCCACGGAGTTTCCATTCTGTTCTCTTGTGCAGGGCATCCAAAGGAGACCCAGCCGATCAGCTGGGACTCGGGAGGCAGAGAATGAATGGGGGCAGGGCCAGTCAGAGTGGCATTTGCCAGTTCTCCTAACTACTCAAAATTTCCACTACCGGTTCTCCAGAACTGTTCAAAACCTGCTGAATACCTGGCTGTAATCCTTCAGCAAAATCCCTCTCAACTGCAAAGAAGTGAGGTGGCAGGTGCTAACCTGAAGCATTAATTCCTCTCTACATTTTTCAGTTGTTTGTCTCCTTTGAATCTGGGTGCTTCATCACTGGAGGTTTTCAAGAAGAGACTGGACAGCCACCTGTCTGAAATGCTGTAGGGTCTCCTGCTTGCGCAGGGGGTTAGACTAGAAGACCTCCAAGGTCCCTTCCAGCTCTATTCTGATTCTGAAATAATTACTGTTTTCAAGAGTGTCTTTGGGGTAAGCGGGAAAAAATCCACCCCCATGGAAACTTTAATGAACAGCCACCCTTTTTAGATGCGTTGCACATGTGATACCTGTAAATCTTCAGTTGTACATTCATGTCCCTCGTGACATTTTTGACCCCTCCCCGGTGCCCTGTCTCCTCCCTCAATTCAATGCTGTCCCCGGGCAACTCATCCCCGATCCATCACCGCCTCTAGGAGACTAGTTTAGGATTGGGTTTTAGAGTTAAAATTAAAACAAACCAACAAACCTGCTTCTGCATCTGGAAAACCAGTTTCTGTGAAGTGTATGCATTTTGTTACTTTTTATTTAGTCAAAGGTTTTGAGAGATGCAATAGGAAGCATAAAAGATGTAAGCTAGATCAGTGTTTTTCAAACACAGACACTGGAAGATGTGTGGGCTTCAACTTCCAGAAGTTGTGGGTGCTTCATCCCTGGAGGTGAGACTGGACAACCATTTTTCTGGAATGATATAGGGCAGTGGTGGCCAACCTTTTTTGGCTCCTGTGCCAAAAATTGTGTGCAAGCTTGCGTGCTCGCGCTCGCGTGCCAGCACCCAGAAGGCAATGCATGCCCCCCCCATGCCCCCTATGCATCCGTGCGCAATCCCCACCACCCCACCACCCCCTTACCTGCACTGCACCTCACAGCTGATTTTCAGCTAGTTTGAGGCCTTTTTTTGGCCTCCCAGAGGCTTGAGGAAGGCTCCTGCAGGCTTCTGCAGGCTTTGCAGGTCAAAAACTAGCCCTGTTTCGTCTCTTTCGGTATTTTCGGAAAAACAGGAAGTGACAGAAACGGGACTAATTTTTGGCCTGCAAAGCCCTCAGAAGCCTTCCTCAAGCCTTTGGGAGGGTGAAAAAGGCCTCAATCCTGCCGAAAATCAGCTGTGAGGCACGCTCATGCGCAGTGAAGTAAATTTGCCTGCAGCTCACGTGGCAGCACAAATGGCTCTGTGTGCCACCTGTGGCACACGTGCCATAGGTTCACCATCATGGGCATAGGGTCTCCTGCTTGAGCAGGGGGTTGGACTAGAAGACCTCCAAGGTCCTTTCCAACTTTGTTATTCTATATTTTATTCTATATTCTCAAATTTTTTTTTGCTTTTCAACCTCATACGAAGGTACTAAATTACCTTATATATGACATGGTCATATTTCACTTTTCAATTTTTTTCAGCTTAACTCATAGATTCTTGTGTGTTGTGATTAATTAGTTTCTCAAAATGTTGATAGTTTAGGAAACAACACATACCATCACGCTATCAAATCTTTGGCTCATGAACCTTATTTCCTAGCAAAAATATAATTATATCTAAACATTTCCAGGAGCATAATAGGTATAAACAACATGCGGATTGGAGGGATGTCGAAATGCAATAAGGTATTTAAGGTCCGTATGGGAAAGCTGTGTGAGCAAATATTCTCTAAATAATTAAAGAAGTGATGCTGAAGTCTTGGAAAAGCCAACTTCTTTCCAATGGCAGAAGCCAAGAATTCAGAGGTAACACAGCCAAGAAGAGACTTACCGTCAACAGTATGAAGAAGCTTCAGAAATTGGACTGGAAATGACCTTGTGCAGTGTTTCTCTACCTTGCCTACTTGAAGACCTTTGGACTTCAACTCCCAGAATCCCCTAGCCATCCCTGCTGGCTGGGGAATTCTGGGAGTTGAAGTCCAGACATTTTCAAGTGACACTGACCTCATGAATGATGGTCAGTTGGGACAATAGACAACTCAGAGGAAATGGTCCAATGGGGTGGTTAAGTTTTATTAAAAATAATTCAATTCCCATGTATATTCAGTCAAGGATCCACTAACCATCCTTCGTACCCCCACTCCCAGATGTGCTTTGTTGGGTCTCTTCTTGATGGAGAATTGAGCATCTCGACCAATGATGACTTTGCTTGGTACCAAAAACCCAGAGGATGAAGGCAGGGAGTGTGATTCAACCAGTATAACAACCGGTTTGATGAGCGAATGCTCCGCATTTAAAAAAGCTAATACTTACCTTCAGCTGAAGCTGAAGAAAACAGCTGAGGCTCTGCCGCACGAATCAGCTGTGCTGTAACTAAAAGACACAAAGCACAGGAAAGAGCAGGGGACCGTTCAGAGCCAGCCGATCATCGGAACAAGAGGTTCGCCCAAACCAGTCCGAACTGGGAGAATCCCACCCCTGGATGAAGGGAAGAAGCCACTCTCTAGTACAGGGGTGGGCAGTTATGGCCCCTTTACATCCTGCGGACTTCAACTCCCAGAATTCCTGAGCCCACATGGCTGGCTCAGGAATTCTGAGAGCTGAAGTCCACAACACGTTCAGTTCATCAAGGGATGATGTGTGTCAGACCATCTTCTCACCATTTGGAATTCTCTTTAAAATGTAAACCGAAATCTTGTTAAAATTATCCCTTTCCCATTCTGGGTCTGAAGGGGAGTTTTATTTATTTCCCTGTCCTGCAACATTTTGCAACACATGTCACGCTTCCCCAGTCTGGAAAGGATGCTACTGAACCCTCGGGCTTCCATGGAAATTATGTTTATAATCCACGGTCTCCGTTTGCTCCCGGTTGCTGTAAGCAGTATTGTGTGTCCTCATTTGTACGTTTCCCTCTGACAAAAATGGATGCCTTATTTAAGCTGTTGCAGGTCTGCGCCTCATTTGTTACAATAAACTATACAATCTTCGCTAGAAGGCGGGAGAGAGAGAGAGAGAGAGAGCCTGAAGTCGCAAATATACATCTTCCTGGTCTAACTCAATTCAAAGCAGCCCCCAGCCCTGGTAAAGTATGGCTTAATTTATACTGTAATGTTTAACATTGATTCTGTGTGCGAAAATGAAGCCCAGCACATTCAAAGAACCACATCATTAAGGTTTAATAATTTAGGCCTAGTTAATGCAATAATGAATTTACTGATACTGAAAAGTGCAGTCTTAGTAGTTGTGTTTCAAGAAATACTTCGTCTCCGGCTTGGCACTGAAGACAGAAAGTGTTTATTAGGAAATTGGTTTTTGTAATTTCCCCATCCCTTCTCTGTGTGCATGCACACACACTGAGTGGGGCCCCTCCTTTCAGACAGGGCCATTCCTTATGTGCATTTGTTAACTCCTGCCACATAGTGGCTTTAAGGGATTTTCTCCCCTTTGAGCTTACTGGTCCATCATGGGAACAGATGCCCAGAGTCCTGCTCGTACAGAGATCAGGGTGGTGTCATCTGTTTCAGATTCTCACCCACACGGTTTCGCTGCGCATTGAACTGGCATGTTAGGCAGTGGAGGAGATCCTGGTTGTGAAGTGTGCAGGGTGATTGTTGAGTCCATGCTCATCTCGTAGAGGGTGACAGCACCTAGTTGTGCTTGGCCAGATTCTGAAACTTCTTCTTCTTCCATCTAATTGTCTTTTCACTAAAGGCATCGTATTCCATTTCTCTTAAGAACACAAATAAATCCTCTGACAGTTACTGATCTTCTCCTAAAGGGTTTGGGAGACTTAATGGACAGACTCCTCCTCTTCCTCTTCCTCCTCCTCCTCCTCCTCCTCCTCCTCCTCCTCCTCCTCCTCCTCCTCCTCCTCCTCCTCCTCCTCCTCCTTCTTCTTCTTCTTCTTCTTCTTCTTCTTCTTCTTCTTCTTCTTCTTCTTCTTCTTCTTCTTCTTCTTCTTCTTCTTCTTCTTCTTCTTCTTCTTCTTCTTCTTCTTCCTCTCCTCCTCCTCCTCCTCTCCTCCTCCTCCTCCTCTTCTTCTTCCCCTCCTCCTCCTCTTCCCTCTTCCTCCTCATCTTTCTCTTCCTCCTCTCCTTCCCCTCCTTCTCCTCCTTTCCCCCATCCTCTTCCTCCTTTCCCCTTCTCCTTTCTCCAAACCCTTCTGCTACTCTTTCTCCTACAACTTCTCTTTCTCCTTCTTTTTCCTTCTCCTTCTCCACCCCACCCCCTCCCTTGGAGTTTGGAGCACTTACTTCAAAGATTCAAATCCTTACTCAGATTGTTAAAACCAGTTAATATACTTTGTTGTTTTTTTTTAATGGTTTCTGATCAATACTAATTGTCCCAAAGGTCATTTTCAAGAAGCAACTGGACTTTCTGGTTTTTGAAGACATTTCACTTCTCATCCAAGAAACGTCTAGGCTGCATCAACAGAGAGACAGATTCAAGTTCATATGAAGTGGGTTTGGGTCTGACTAGTCTAGAGAAAAGAATAATTAGGGGTTTGATATAATTTGATATAATTTGTCTACAAGAAGTACATATTAAAAAACAATATGAACAATTGTTGATACAGCCAAAATTAGGGAAAATATTTACTTCCTTGACACAATGTAAGAAAAGAGGAGTGGTTTTATATATTAAAGAGACCACCCCAGCAAAATTGATTTATACCGATGATGATGGAAGAATACTAATGGTGGAAATAATGGACAATAATACGAAAACACTCCTGATTGCAATCTATGCTCCGAATGACAAACAAGAAGAATTCTACAAAAAATTACATATGAAAATAGTTGAACTGGATTATGCTAATATAGTTATGATGGGAGATTTCAATGGAATTGTAGACAATAAATTGGACTATACAGCACAGAAAACAATAAAGCAAAACAGAAAGACTCTCCCTAAATCTTTTTTTAAAATGGTAGATGAAATAAACTTAAAAGATACATGGAGAGAAAGAAATGCTAAAACTAAACAATACACCTTCTATTCAAATAGACATTTATCATGGTCCAGAATAGATATAATATGGATGTCAACAGAATTAATAACGAATATTCAAGAAATAAATATTGAAACAAGTACTTGGGCAGATCACAATCCAATGACAATTAAATGGAAAGGACAAAAAAGAAGATCTAGATGGACGTTAAATAATACTATTTTAAAGGAAAAAGACTTCACACAGTGGATGGAGAAAGAATTGGCCTTTTTCTTTAGAGAAAACAAAAAAGAAGATACATCAATTCAGAATGTATGGGATACAATGAAGGCATATGTTAGAGGCTTGACAATAGACTATACAAGGAAAAGAAATACTATGAAAAGATTAGCCTCTAAGGCCTTAGAGGATGAGTATAAAAGACTTGAAAAAGAGCTACAGAAAATGCCACAGAAAAAGGACATCAAGCTAAAAATGGATATAATTAAACATAAAATGGGTCAAATAGAAAAAGAAGAATTAGCACAGAAAATTAGAGGTGCTAAACAGAACTACTTTGAAGACGCAAACAAACCAGGTAGATGGTTAGCATACAAATTGAGAAAGGAGAAAGAATCAAGGAAAATATTGCAATTAATAGATGACCAAGGCCAAGTTTGCTATGGTAGTAAAGAGAAGAAGGAAATCATTCGAGACTTCTATGGGAAATTATATATGCAAGAGAATATTGATGAAGAAACAGTTAAACAGTATTTACAGAATGCTAATTTACCCCAGATACCTAAAGAGATTGAAACAATGTTAGAAAGCAATATAACGATGATGGAGTAAACTCAAGCACTCAAGAAGCAAAATAATGGAAAGGCACCAGGCCCAGATGGACTTCCAGCAGAATTTTACAAAACATTACAAGAATTGTTGAATCTTCCATTGCTAGAAGTTATGAATGAAGTTATGTTAAAGAAGAAGATACCTAAATCATGGTCAGAAGCCTACACTTATTCTAAAAGAGGAGGCCGATCCATTACAAATTAAGTACTATAGAACCATTTCTCTACTAAATGCAGATTATAAAATTTTTGCTTCAATATTGGCAGAAAGACTTAAAAAATATTTAAATAATTTTATTCATCCTGATCAAAATGGATTTCTACCAAAGAGACAAAAACAATATGAGAGTAATCTTGGACACCTTGGAATACTACGAGGCACATCCTGAAAAACAAATGGCTTTGATATTTCTAGATATGCACAGAAGGCATTTGATAACGTGAATTGGCGATTCATGTTATTACTGTTGGAACAGATGGGTTTTGCTAGAAAATTTATTCAAGCAATAGAAGCTATATACTATAAGCAAACGGCAAAGGTAATGATAGAGGGACAACTGACAGACTCTATCAATATAAGAAAAGGAACAAGACAAGGGTCCCCACTATCACCTTTGTTGTTTGTGTTAACTTTGGAAGTGCTAAACAGAAATATTAGAGATGAAAAGAATATAAAAGGGATGAAAATCAAAAAGGAAGAATTTAAGCTGCAAGCATTTGCAGATGATCTGGTTTTCATCTTAGAAGACCCTTTAGAAACAGCATCAAAATTGATAGAAAAGATAGAGACATATGGAAAGGTGGCTGGTTTGAAAATAAATAAAGATAAGACAAAGATCTTGACAAAGAATATGCTATTAAGACAAAAGGAAGAACTGGCAAACCTATTGAAAATTCAGGTCATGAATAAGATCAAGTACTTGGGAATATATTTTACAGCAAGATGTAGTACATTAAAAGAGAATATATCAAACTTAAATAGCAGATAGCGCTAGATCTGGCGAAATGGGAAAATTTACATCTGTCACTAATAGGGAGAATTTCAACAATCAAGATGAATATATTACCCAGAATTTTATATTTGTTTCAAACAATAGTAATTAGGCTTGGAAAAGATTACTTTGAAGATTTAAATAAAATTGTGTTGAAATATATATGGCAAGGTAAGAAAGCGAGAATAAAGTTAAAACTTTTGCAAGATGCTAGAATTAGAGGAGAATTTGGTTTGCCTAATTGGGAGTTGTATTATCAAGCTACAAATTTGATGTGGGTTAAGGAATGGATAACACTAAGAAATACTAGATTGTTGACATTAGAAGGACATGACCTGTTGTTGGGGGGGCATGCTTTTTTATGGTATAAAGGAACTAAAACACAGGGGTATTTTAGAAGACATTATATACGGGAGTCTCTGTGGTTAAATTGGGAGAAGATTAAAAGACAATGTTATTTGAAAATTCCAGTCTGGCTATCGACTATTGAAGCATTTTCTTATCCTTTAATATACAAAAAGGAACAAACAGTTAGATATGCTGAAATATTGAATGAAAAGGGTGAACTTAAATCTATACAAAAACTAGAGGAACAAGGTATAAAGATGAATTGGTTTTCATATGCACAAATACATTCAAGGTATGATAAAGATTCTAAACAGAAGGTTTCTATGATAAACTGACTGACTTAGATAAGATTTTGACAGGTACTGATGAAAAGGTGATTAAAAAATTGTATAGATATTTATTAGAAATTAAACTAGAAGAAGAACAAGTTAAAGAAACTATGATTGCTTGGGGGAAGAATTTTGGATATGGGATTGATCTAGAGAAATGGCAAAAATTGTGATGTCAAAATTATAAAATGACAATGGCAACAGCATATAAAGAAAATTTGTATAAGATGCTTTACAGGTGGCACTTTCCCCCGACAAGAATAGCAAGAATGTTCAAGAATAAATCTGAAAAATGTTGGAAATGTCATCAGACACCTGGCTCATATTACCATATGTGGTGGACTTGTGCGGATGCTAAAAAATATTGGACTAAAATCCACATGTGGTTGGAAAAAATGACAAAAAAACATATAGACTTTAAACCAGAGATATTTTTATTGGGAATTTTACCTGAATTATATAGTAAAGACTTGAAATATCTGATTGTAAATGTATTAACAGCGGCTAGGATTGTATTTGCCAAAAACTGGAAAAATGAGAAAACACCATCACAGGAGGAAATGATTAAGAAAATATTGGAATGTGCTGAAATGAGTAGATTGACATTTAAAATTAGAGAACAAGAGGATAAACAATTTTATAAAATTTGGGATCCATTCTATCAATGGTTAGACAATAAAATACAGTAATGAAATATGTAGACTTTTAGAAAATAATAAATATATAAAGATGTACTTCTTTCTTATTATATCTACAAAATGATTTTAGGATAGATTTGGGATGATAATATGAACTGTTATAAAACGAACTAAGTAAATTATGATTATCTTGTAAAACATGAATGAATAAAAGTATAGTCAAATGATTGATTAATAATGATACTAAGGTATTTAATTTTTGATTGAAAATACGAGATTATATGCAATGTAATTGTAATTGAAGACTACGAAATGGAAGCACAAAACAATTTGTAAACCAACCGGCACACTGTATGTACATATATGGAAGATGGTTTGATGTTTTTATGTTTTGTTTGTTTATGTTTGTTTTTAAAAAGCAATAAAAACTTAAAAAAAAAAAGAATAATTAGGGGTGACATAATAGCAGTCTTCCAGTACTTGAGGGGCTGCCACAAAGAAGAGGGGGTCAAATTATTTTCCAAAGCACCAGAAGGCAGGACAAGAAACAATGGATAGAAACTGATAAAAGGGACAAGCAACCTGGAATTAAGGAGAAACTTCCTAACAGTGGGGACTATTAACCCGTGGAACAGCTTGCCTTCAGAAACTGTGGGCACTCCATCACTGGAGGCTTTTAAGAAGAGATTAGACAGTCACTTATCTGAAATGGTATAGTGTCTCCTGCTTGACCAGAGGGCTGGACTAGAAGGTCTCCAAGGTCCCTTCCAGCTTTGCGTTGCTTCTATTCTATTCTATTCTATTCTATTCTATTCTATTCTATTCTATTCTATTCTATTCTATTCTATTCTATTCTATTCTATTCTGAATTCTATTCTATTCTATTATGAATTCTATTCTATTCTGAATTCTATTCTATTCTATTCTATTCTGAATTCTATTCTATTCTGAATTCTATTCTATTCGATTCTATTCTATTCTGAATTTCTATTCTATTCTATTCTATTCTATTCTATTCTATTCTATTCTATTCTATTCTGTTCTATTCTGTTCTATTCTGAATTCTACTCTACTCTACTCTATTCTATTCTATTCTGTTCTGTTCTGTTCTGTTCTATTCTATTCTACTCTACTCTACTCTATTTTTCATTCCAATATCTATTCCATTCCATTCCATTATTATTCTATTCCTATTCCTATTCCTATTCCTATTCCTATTGCTATTCCTATTCCTATTCCTATTCCTATTCTATTCTATTCTATTCTATTCTATTCTATTCTATTCTATTCTATTCTATTCTGAATTTCTATTCTATTCTATTCTGAATTCTATTCTATCTATTTTGAATTCTATTCTATTCTATTCTATTCTATTCTATTCTATTCTATTCTATTCTATTCTATTCTATTCTATTCTATTCTGTTCTATTCTGTTCTATTCTGAATTCTACTCTACTCTACTCTATTCTATTCTATTCTGTTCTGTTCTGTTCTGTTCTATTCTATTCTACTCTACTCTACTCTACTCTATTTTTCATTCCAATATCTATTCCATTCCATTCCATTCCATTATTATTCTATTGCTATTGCTATTGCTATTGCTATTGCTATTGCTATTGCTATTCTATTCTATTCTATTCTATTCTATTCTATTCTATTCTATTCTATTCTATTCTATTCTATTCTATTCTATTCTGAATTCTATTCTATCTATTCTGAATTCTCTTCTCTTCTATTTAATTCTAGGCTATTCCATTTCATTCCATTCCATTCCATTCTATTCTATTCTTCAAAATAAATAAATGCATTCAAAGGCTCTCAAAACCTTTTGGACCAGAAAGTTCCCAACTGCGGCTGAGATGCATCTGTGTACTTAGAAGACCCATAATCCCTTCATACCACTTTCATTATCAGTTTCCAGAGGCTTCTCTGGAAAATAGCATCGTTGTGACCTTGGTGCTGCCAAACGCCATCCCACAATAGAGTGCCAAATGAGTTGCACCAAAGATTTTTTTTTTTTTTTGGCAGCTGGCAGCTGGCAGCTGTCTGCTCTCTCTCCTTAAATGCCCAGTTTGGGAGGCATTTCTGGGACTAACTTCCTTGCTGCGTTCAATTTCAATCAGCCAGGGTGATGAATTTATTTCCCGTCCATCTATGTCTGGTATTGCCTTCCACAGTAGGCCCACCACGAATAAGGCAAAACAGCGAATTCATTCTCATTCCACAAAAAGGCATAATTGGTGACATGGCCACGGGGAGCCATTGATCTCCGTTTTCCATTTGCTCCTGAATGTTTCCACTTGAGTGAATTACCGAAATGGGTCTACGGGGATCCCACCCCTCTACGTGTTCAGATGGTGCCAACTACCAGGTACAGGGTTTTGCCCTTTCTATCTGTCGAATCCTGCCCATTCTTCCTCAAAAACATGTTAGGCTTTTAAAGGAGAGATACCAATACCCCTCTCCCCCACCGGAAAAAAACTTACCTTAGAGATTGTGAGTTTTCAACAACCTTGGCTATTCTTTTGCTTGCGAATCAGTCCTACCATGGGGTGGAAATTTGGTGCAAACTTGCCCTACACATTCCTTCCCCTGTGGTAAAAGGCCTCTAGGTAATCTCCAGTGGAAAGTTTCACGCTCCAAAGCCCGATTGTGGGCAGAAAGGGAAGCATATCTTGCCTGCCAGAAAGGGTTGAATAAATCAAAGTAGGACAGAGGCTAATCAGGACTGCCCCAGTTCTGGGAAGGAGAGAAATTTGATCCTTCATAAAGTCCCCACGTTAAAAAAAGGTGTTAGCATATTAACCTTCTTACATAGGCCCGGGGTTGCCTTTTCATACAAGCAAATTTTATGTGACAGACTCAGGTAGCCAATGGCAGATAGATAGATCACTGAATGAATCTGTGAGCAACTCAATCTGCCTGCCTGCTTTGCCTGATTTTGGGTAAAAGTTGCTTTTTTTATAAAAAAAAATTCAATATTTATATAAATATTTACATACAAGCCATGCCCAGCCAGTCACATGACCACCAAACCACACCCACAAATTAGGCCACACTCACAGAACAGGTTATTAAGAAATTTAAATTCCACCCCTGCCTCTGTGTGTTTGTGTGTGTGAGAGAGAGAGGGAAGGGAAGAGACAGGTTAGATCAGATCTCTCTCTCTTTCTCTCTCTCACTCTCTCCCTCCCTCCCTCCCCCCTCCCCCCCTCTCCCCCCTCTCTCTTCATATTAGTGGTCCCCAGGATTTAAAATTATGAGTTTGGTGGTCCCTGAGGTCCAAAAGATTGGTGACCCCTGCTGTAGTGTATAAAAGGAACCTACTGTATATGGATGAGGAAAACTATATATTTGACCTTTTGAAGGATTCAGTTTTTAGAAGTTTGTAGTTGTTTTGATTGGCTGATTGATGCTTTCAGATGTGCATCCCCATCAGGTATTAAAAGTTTAATCAAATCCCTTCTTCCACTTGAATATTTAATCATGGGCACAGGAGTCTGAAACCTTGGCAACTTTAAGACTTGTGGACTTCAGCTCTCAGACTTCCCCAGCCAGCATCGCTGGAAAGTGCTTTACGGTTCGTTATATTTGATTCATTTTACTGAATAAAGTTGGAGTTAAAATTTGTAAGTGGTGTTGAGAGAAAAATCCAGGCCGGTTCCAATCTGGGAGAAAAGACGCTGAAAATAAAATGGAGGGCGATTGGAAAGAAGGACTCTGTTTATGGATGAACAGAACCAACAACAGCATGCAGTTCTGGGACAGCTGACAAATTAGGTTGATGAGTGCATGGATTTTTATACGGTTTACAGCTTTGTGTGTTTTTATTATTTGATTGGTGGCGGGTTAATCCTATTATGACCTAAATTCATCTCTTGTCCTTCTTACATCAGTTGAAGGTGTTTTATTGATGAATAGAATAGAACAGATAGAATAGAATAGATATGTTTTGGCTTCCAGTCCCCTAATCATCTTTGTTGCTCTTCTCTGCACTCTTTCTAGAGCTTCATAGATTGACCTGGATTTAAATATCCATCTCTAAAGACTTCAGGCATCTGCTGGAGGCTGTTTGGACTGCTTCCTGCCTTTGTTAATTTTATTTCTCTATTTCTCTTTTGGGGAAATATAGTATTCTACCTTTTTAAATATTCCCCAAAATATTTCATTCTCAGGGGGAGCGGTCTTCCCACAGCGGCAAAACAAGATAAAAATTTCACCTTCTTCCCGTCCTGAAATGAGTAGAACAACCCAGTCTCTCTCCTGTTGGGCCCATGAAACCGTTAATTCATCGTCATCATCCTCTTCATTTAATGACCCCATAATCCCTTGTGGGGTGGAGTCTGGGCAACTGAATGGAGCAAGCAGAGTGTTTTAATGGCCCTTCCTGTCACCAATGCGGAGTTCTGTTGAGCAGATATAATCCCAGTGTGCTTCTGTCTAGGATCGAACTCACAGCTTCCTGATTGTGAGGTGAGAGCTTCACCTCTAGGCCACACCGCACCACTCCATGCAGCGGTTAATTATTAAGCATCATTATTCCCTAATGATCCCTTGAGAGCTTCACAGCGGTGGTGCCCCACTCCAAAGGACGGCTTCTACTGTACGAACATTTAGGTGCAGTCTGAAAGGCAGGATTTGGGGGCGTGCTGGGAGGAAAACCCTCCCCCTGCCTTTCAAGCAGCATATCTGTGCCACTGTACTTAAATGGATTGAATTCCAAAGAGCAACATGTTTCGCTTCTAATGATGATTATTCTTTCCCCCCAAAAAGACACAGGCGCCCTTTGATATGGAAAGCAGGAACAGCCCCGGGACCTCTGGATGCCTTGGGACCATATCAGACTTCGAGTGATGCTCCATCACCTGCCCTTTGCCTAATCCTTCAATTAATTATCCTCATTCATCACGGGGAAAGTACTTTTAACATCCATTAGCATCAGATGCCACTCAAGTGTGCTGGCAACCCGGTCAAGCAGGTTTACATTAGCTATAAATTATCTCCTTTGAGCAGTTGCTTCTCCTTCCTGACAGGTTGAGTTGTCTTATTTTTGTCTCTCCCTTGCAGCCCTGAGTTTGGGAAACAAGATAGGGTCTGAGGCAGGCGCACTGGCCTTTTCGCCAAAGCCTGAGCCAGCTGGCTATTTGAAGATGGATTGCAAAGTATATCAGCAGACAGGTGGCCCACCCAACCACTTTCTCCAAGAGTCTCCAACGCACTCTGTGACTTCACTGGGTGGAGGGTTTACTTTCCAGTGGAAGTAGCATCTCAGCAAACTGTTGGAGTTAAGTTTCAATTCTGCATTGTTTTTCTACTGATCGGGGCGCCTTATTTATAGGCACCGATCTTCGCTCTCTCTCCCCCACACCCTCTCTCTTTCTTTTTTCTCTCCCTCTCTCTTTTGAGTGTGTTCTATCCCCAGACTGCTTATTGTATGTTCCATGCATTGCTTGTGTGATACTTGCCATAATTTTGTGTCTTCTCACCAAGTTATAATTTGCAAATTAATTTCCTTCCTTCCTTCCTTTCTTCCATCCCTTCTTTATTTCTCCTTCCTTCTTTCCTTCCTTCCTTCCTTCATCCCTCTATCCTTTCTTTTGTTTCTCCCTTTGTTCCTTCCATCCATCTTTCCATCCTTCCATCCCTTCTTTGTTTCTCCTTCCTTCCTACTTCCATCCCTCTCTTTTCTTTTGTTTCTCCTTCCTTCTATCCTTCCATCCCATCTTCTTTGTTTCTCCTTCCTTCCTTCCTTCTTCTCTCATCGTCCCTGTCCTTTTTTTGTTTCTTCTTCCTTCCTTCCTCCATCCCTCTATCCTTTCTTTTGTTTTTCCTTCCTTCCTTCCTTTTTTGTTTTGCCTTCCTTCCTTCCTTTCTTCATCCCGCCATCCCTCTATCCCGTTTTTGTTTCTTCTTCCTTCCTTACTTTTTCATCCCTCCATCCCTCTATCCCTTTGTTTCTCCTTCCTTCCTTCCTTCCTTCCTTCCTTCCTTCCTTCCTTCCTTCCTTCCTTCCTTCCTTCCTTCCTTCCTTCATCCCCTTCTCTATCCCTTATTCTTTGTTTTGTCTTCCTTCCTTCCTTCCTTCCTTCCTTCCTTCCTTCCTTCCTTCCTTCCTTCCTTCCTTCCTTCCTTCCTCCCTCCTCCCTCCCTCCCTCCTCCCTCCCTCCCCTTTCTGTTGCTGTGACACACAGGATGCATCAGTCCACATGTTCTACCAATGTGCTTTGAATCCTTCATCTCATCCTCTCAATAAAAGCACATGGTATGCTCCAAACTCTTTCTAGCAGAACGCTGCCATTGGATGAACTATGGTTTCCTCCTATTATAAGTCCGTCTGGCAATGGCTCCCCTACTTGTTTTGACAGATCTCACCTTTCTGCCTTGCTTGGTTCATCCTCCCTCCCTCCTCCCCTCCTGCCCTACCCACACCTGTTTTCTCAGCCTCCCCAAAGGAACATTAGTTATGCCTCCAACCACTGAATTGAAAAGTCTACAGATGAATTATGAGGGTGTCATGATGCTAGCTTTACAGTTGAACAGCCCAAGCCGGAAAAGGGGAGAAGGTCAACCATTAACTTAGGAAGAGAAAGAAAGAAAAACACTCAGGTTGAGTGTTCAACAGATGTCTGGGAGGATTCCTGCAGAGAGAAAGCAAGGAATAATTCTGCTTTTCTTATGAAACTTGTTCTGGTCCAAACAGAGATATCTTGAAAACCTTTCACAAGTGCTTTCAACCATTTAAGAAAGAAATTAGAAAATGATCGATCACTGATTAGAGTGTCCGCAGTTCATCAAAATTATATGTGCCTCTTTTGCATATGTAGCTCAGCCACCCACAGCTAGGAAATCCCAGAATTGTTTGGAAGTTAAGAAACAAAGCCAAGAATTCATTACATCATTTGCATTGGTTTTTGAGGATGATCGGCCCAGAATTAAATGAGAATTAATATACATTCCTTTCAATATTTCTGATGCTTACAAATAAGCACCTGATGCACACCTCAATTTTGGCAATTGAGCAAGATTAGAGCTTATCAGGCATCTGCTATAAAAAGGATGTTTCTGGAATGCTAATGTTTGCTAGTTGCTAATAAAAACTATTACCAAGAAGAACCTGTTTTAATGGAGACAGAATCTTATTAGGTAGAATGTTTAGGACATATTTTGTAATCTTCTGCAACTGCGTCCAGAAAAAGGGGATTTCTAAAAGATAGGTTTTATCTGGAGCCAAACCTCAAAACTGGAAGTGTGGGAGCAGAATTAGAACATAACAGATAATCAGAGTAGGAAGGAACCTCGTAGGTTATGTAATCCAACCCCTTGCCCAAGCAGGAGACCCTATACCATTTCTGACAGATGGCAGTCCAGTCTCTTTTTGAAAGCCTCCAATGATGGTGCTCCCACAACTTTTGAGGGCAAACTGTTCCATTGGTTGATTGTTCTCACTGTCAGAAAGTTCCTCCTTATTTCCAGTTTGAATCTCTCCTTGTTCAGTTTCCATCCATTGTTCCTTGTCTGGCCTTCAGGGGCCTGGGAGAATAGCTTGACCCCCTCCTCTTCTCTGTGGCAGCCCCTCAAATATTGGAAGATTGCTCTCCTGTCTCCCCTGGTCCTTCTCTTCCCTAGACTAGCCCGACCCAGTTCCTGCAACCATTCATCATACATTTGAACTTCCAGTCCCCTTAATCAAGTCTTAAAGTTGCTAAGGTAGGAGCCCCCCTGGTATAGATGATGGTGGTGTCTCTCATACTGTGGCACTTTAGTGATACACAAAAAGAACACATAAAGCCTTGTTGCTTTTTCTGCCTTTTGTGTGAGAAGAATTAACAGGACATTTGTTGCTGTAGGACAGTGGTGGCTAACCTTTTTGGGCTCCTGTGCCAAAAATTGTGCGTGCATGAGCACTCACACACTCGCGTGCCAGCACCCAGAATGCAATGCGTACCCACTCCCCATGCCACCTGCGCATGCGTGCACAATCCCCACCCTCACCCCCTTACCTGCACTGCTCCTCACAGCTGATTTTTCGGCTGGTTTGAGGCCTTTTTTGGCCTCCCAGAGGCTTGGAAAAAGATTCTGCAAGGCTTTTCAGGATGAATTATAGGCCCGTTTCATCACTTCCAGTATTACAGGAAGTGACGAAAGGGGCCTATAATTTGTCCTGAAAAGCATTGCAGAGGCTTTTTCCAAGCCTCTGGGAAGCCAAAAAAAGGTCTCAAACTAACTGAAAAAAAAATCAGCTGTGAGGTAAGTTTGCCTGCGGCTCGCGTGCTGGCACAAATGGCTCTGTGTGCCACCTGTGGCACACTTGCCATAGGTTCGCCATCACGGCTGTAGGATGTGGATGGATATCGGGCTAAAATGCCTTCAAAATGACCAGACAAATTCATGGAATTAATATCTTTGTAGATCTTTGTGTAAGGAGAATCTAACATTGGGCAACAGGATTCAAGACAACTAAGAAAGATTTCTGGGCTCTGTTAGACACAGAATCCTTTGATAAATCACCCAGCAAATTGTGGGCTCTTAAATATCAACCAGGGTTACCATTGCTCTCATAAATATATTTTATCAGCAAACAAGTTTCATTAAACTTTGGAAAGCTTGTTTCTATATAAATACACCCGAAATGGTGTTATAAAAGTAGGTAAAAAGCACTGTTAGGGAATTGAAGTCTCTCTGAAGTTGTTTTCTTGGGACAGTCTTTGTTTTAAAGGTTTGTTTTAAAAAATAAAATAAAATAAAATTAGTAGATGCAAATATAATGAAGATATAAGAAGATGCTAAGCCCTCACATTTTACAGAAACCAACCCAGTCTTTCTGCTATAAAGTCCAAGCTTCTATAAATATCCTCTTGAGTAAATTTGTACTAATTGAAAGCGCTTAGTGAGGTTTAAATACTGATCCTGACTCCTTTGCTTGGGTAAGACACAATTTATTACTGGAGCATTTGGGAAAATATTGAGATATTAGGCGTACAGTATTCTTCCTCGTATCCAGCAGAGGGTGATATTTTACAGCGTGATTGAAAATTTTTGAGGAATATTGGCACCAAATGCCATGTTTTCTCCCTTCAAACAAAACTACAGAATCCAAACAGAATAAATAGACATCACCCTTTTAGATTCCTGTTCAATAGAATTACATACTTAGTGGTTGCCATCGAATAGAGCTGTTTCCGTTTAAGCCCATTAAAACCAATGGATTTAAGCCTACATGAAGCTTCTTTTGATAGAAAGTCATTAAGATAAACATACACTTAAGCATACAGTGAATACATCCAGAAGATATTGCTGGTGAGAAAATACAGATAACTCAAAATGATCACAAATTGTATCAAGCGACTCTAAATCTTACTCACTTAGAGTTGTTAAATGTTAATTGTATGAAGTAAATAAGAAATTGAAAAGCCACTGCTGGGCAAAAGGATAAATTTATTTGAATAATGGAAACAGAATCAAGACTTAACATTAAAATTAACACATTCATTCCAAAAACTATTAAATGAGAGTAGTTTTATATATATATGGCCTTCAGCTTTGTTCGGGTATTTTCCCACGTCATAGTAGTGGTGCTTTTAAAGTTGTAGCAACGTTTCAGCAGAATCTCATCTGCCATCATCAGGCTTTTGTATTGTGTTCGTCTGTGAGTTAGACTTTTACAGTGGTTTCAGATTTAAATTTGGGGCAGCCTATTGCTGTGCCAGAATGGTTTTTCTTCATCCTGATTGGTTGAGAGTCTTGGTCTGTGTTTATTGGTCTTGGAGTTTGCTGTGTTCTGCTTCTAATATCTTCTGTCTGTTTTTTGGCTCTTTTGTATCTTGATTGGCTGGCAACATTGTGTTACTTTATTGGAGGCCTTTAGTGCAGCTTGGCCGGGTAAATGGACGACCAATAGAAGAATAAGCACCCGCCTGGATGAACACAAAATGCAGTCAAAAAGCTGGAACACACTTCCTCACTAGTCCAACACATGGAAGCCACAGGTTATAGCATCAACTTCAATGGCACCAAAACCCTAGCCGCTATAGAAAATTCCAGCCACAGAATCATCAGAGAAGCCATAGAGATTGAAAAAAGACCAGAAAGCATGAACAGAAGAGATGATTCCACCAGGCTGTCAATCATTTGGAAGCCTGCACTCACAAACAAAAAAATCTCCACACCACAAGCCAGGCAAACACCTGGGCACAAACAGATCCCCCTGATACCTCCAGCTGAAACACACCCCAACCAGGCACCCAGATGAAACCCAGCTTCCTAACTAATGATAGCCGTCCATTTACCCGAAGCCAAGCTGCACTAAAGGCCTCCAATAAAGTAACACAATGTTGCCAGCCAATCAAGATACAAAAAGAGCCAAAAAAACAGACAGAAGATATTAGAAGCAGAACACAGCAAACTCCAAGACCAATAAACACAGACCAAGACTCCCAACCAATCAGGATGAAGAAAAAACCATTCTGGCACAGCAATAGGCTGCCCCAAATTTAAATCTGAAACCACTGTAAAAGTCTAACTCACAGACGAACACAATACAAAAGCCTGATGATGGCAGATGAGATTCTGCTGAAACGTTCACAACTTTAAAAGCACCACTACTATGACGTGGGAAAATACCCGAACAAAGCTGAAGGCCATACATGTAAGTACCGCAAAACTTAAGAATATATATATATATATATATATATATATATATATATATATATATATATATATATATATATTTATTTACCTTACTTTTGTTTGTTTGCCTGGATGTCACAAGGACTTCTCAGTTGCTATAAAACTTGCTATAAAGATTCAGGCTTGGCTATTTTTTAAAAAATCCCACCTTTATTATTTTTAGAAATAAGAATAGATATCTATCTAAGAATATAAATACATATTACTTCGAGTCAATCACTCTTTCTCAGCCCAACGACCTCACAGGGTTGCTGTTATGGGGAAAAAAAGAGGAGGAAAGAATATTAGATATATTAGTAATATATCTAATTTCTTTCCTCCTCCTATTTTCCCCATAACAACAACCCTGTGAGGTCATTGGGCTGAGAGAGAGTGATTGACGCAAAGTCACCCATCCATCTTTCATGCTTAAGACGGAACTAGAACTTACAGCCTCCTGCTGATTGGCCTAAAGTCATCCAATCCTTGTTCACGCCTAAGGCGGGATTAGAATTTACGGCCTCCTGCTTATTGGCCTAAAGTCATCCAATCCTTGTTCACGCCTATGGCAGGAACTCACAATCTCCTGCTGGCTAGCCTGGCGCCTTAACCACTAGGCCAAACTGACTCATTTGGAAGATATTCTGCAATAACCTCCAAATTGCAAGCAGAACTCTGAGAAAGAGGGACAATTTCTGATGCTACCAACATCAAGCAATATCGATGGGAACGTAGCAGAAATGCGCAATGGTAGTTTAGAAATTCTTCCCTAGGAAAGTCAGCCTGGTTGCCTCCCTATTAATCATCTACTGGAAGGAGATAGACTTACTATATAGCAGAGAGGGCTCTGAGGGATGCAGAGTATGTTGCTCAGTTGGCTGGATGCATTTTGTCTCTCTGAATTGCATTTCTAATAGCTTTTTTTAATTGCTCCAGTTGTTGAGGCGTGTCTGAAATAATGGGATGATATAGCACAAATAAATAAGCATTTTGTGCTTATTTATTTTATTTGTGTTATATCATCCCATTATTTTCTTCCGATTATTTGACTACAAATAAGCTAGTCATATAATGTACTCATACAATATGAAGGAAGTAACATTCTAATTCCAGCATCTCTATTAGTTCCCTGGAAAATCCTAGAAAAGATCATGAAGGAAGAGCTTGTGAGCACTTAGAAAGAAACCAGGTTCCATCACTGGAGGTTTTCAAGAAGAGACTGGACAGACATATATCTAGAATGGTATGGGGTCTCCTGCTTGAGCAGGGGGTTGGACTAGAAGGGGAATGGGACAACTTGCAAGGTGTCCCACAGCGAGTTGGCTGTGGCAAGTTGACCATGGTGAGTTGGCATGGTAAATTCTCATAGACCTAACTAGAAGACCTCCAGGTTCCCTTCCAACTTTGTTATTCTGTATTCTATCCTTAAAAATAATGATAGACAAGCCTTATTGTTCTATTTGACAAAAATTAGTAGACAAATGGAATGCTCTGGGTGTAGTGTACCTAGACTTCAATAAGGCATTTGATAAAGTTGACCATAGCTGCTTCTCATAGCCATGAAAAGAAGCCATGAAAAGAAAGACTAGGGGAGACATGATAGCCGTGTTCTAATATTTGAGGGGCTCTGACAAAGATGAGGGGGTCAACCTATTTTCCAAAACACCCAAAAGCAAGACAAGAAACAACAAATAGAAATTAATCAAGGAGAGAAGCTCCTGGAGGCTTCCAAAAAGAGACTGGACAACCATTTGTCTGAAATGGTATAGGGCAAGGGTCTTCAAACTTGGCAAGTTTAAGACTTGAGGACTTCAACACCCAGAATTCCTGAGCTAACATGACTGGAGGAGGAATTCTGGGAGTTGAAGTCCACAAGTCTTAAAGCTGCCAAGTTTGAAGACCCCTGGTATAGGCTCTCCTGCTTAAGGAGGGGGGTTAGATTAGAAGACCTCCAAGGTCTTTTAACTCTTATTATTCTAGGTTCTATGTTCACCTTCTTGATAAAGTGAAACAATGTGGAATGGATGGTCACCCTAACAGATGGATCTGCTGTAAGTTGAAGATCCAAACCCAGTATGTTGTCCTTAATAGATCTACAGAGGGAAGTATGCAGTAGGGTATATTGGGGTTCTGTTCTGAGATTAGTGCTCTTCCACATTCTTATCAATGTTTAAATGAGAGGATAGAAAGGGTATTTAACAAATTTGCAGAGGCAGAGCTGGAAGGAGGAAAGCCAGATTGCTAATACCTCAGTACACAAAGTCAACATTCAAAGGTTCTTGATAGACTTGAAATTTGGCCCTATCCAACAACATGTGGTACGAGGATGAAGGATATAAGATTCCGTACTCATCAGAGGTGGGTATTCAGCAGATTCTGACCAGTTCTGGAGAACTGGTAGTGGAAATTCTGAGTAGTTCAGAGAACCTAAAGCCTTCCAGATAAATGGCTGTCCAGCTTTGCTTGAACTCACCCAAACACGGGGAATCTACCAACCTCTGGATTTATGCTGCAAAATTGCTCTTACTCTTAGGACGTTTTCTTGACTATTCAGGTGGCAACTGCCTTCTTATGCTCTTTTAAGAACTGTCATACTATGCCCTGCCATCTGGCATGCTAGACCTGTTGACCATCTCATGTTGAGACTTAGAAAGGTTATCAGGGATTTTGAAAACTTGTACCATATCTCTCTTCCATCAACTTGTTATTTTTATTTATTTGATTTATTTGATTTGTCAATCACTTACAAGATAATAGGTATAAGTATAAACTTGAGTAAGAATACAGGAAATAGGTACGAATAAATGGAGACAATAGGATAGGGATGGTAGGCACGATTGTGATTGCTCCTTACAGACCTCTTAGGAATGGGGTGAGGTCAATACTGGATAGTTTGAGGTTAAACGAATGTGGGTTAGGGGATGTAACAACAGAGTCAGGTAGTGCATTCCAGGCATTGACCACTTTGTTGCTGAAGTCGTACTTTCTGCTATCAAGTCTGGAGCGGTTTACATTGAGTTTGTATCTGTTGTGTGCTCTTGTATTGTTGTGGTTGAAGCTGGAGTAATCATTGACTGGTAGGACATTGTAGCAGATAATTTTGTGTACTGCCATAGGCTGGCAGTTCAAGGTTGTCCAAGCCCAAAATTTCAAGCCTGGTGATATAGGATATTCTGTCAGGAATATATATTTAATATTGTTTTGCTTACTTTAACTCATTTTGAGTTGAGTTGTATTTTTTTCTCTCTTGGTAAACATGGTCTCCTTCTGACCTCTGTATATGCATCCTTTCTGATTGTTGCATGAGAAGGAAGGAAGGAAGGAAGGAAGGAAGGAAGGAAGGAAGGAAGGAAGAAAGGAAGAAAGGAAGAAAGGAAGAAAGGAAACCAACTTCAAGGTTGGTTCAGAAAGTGTTGCTTTCGTAGTCAACGGTTCCATTTACGTCCACTCTTCTTTTCCATGAATAGATGATCATTAGGCTAAAATTCTGATTTCTTGTGGGCTCCGTTAAGTCATTGGGAGCACTTGTTGGAATGGGGGGATGTTTATAGCTTAAGAAAAAAGAGAATTAAGAGAGGGAGAGAGACTCTAACTGAGGTGTTGCACCACAATTGGTTGTTATGAAAGGAAGGACCCCATTTCCCCCCTGCCTTGAAAAGCCTCTCACAAGCTATTATGTTGGGATGTCTTTTTCTCAACGGTTGTCACCATGGTTGCACGCAGCTACATCATCTGGACTAGGGGGAGAACAAGGTGTTTTTCACAGCCAGAGAGCTGGAAAAGGACACAGAAGCTCAGCTGGGGGTGGAATTGGAGACAAATGTTATTAGGACAAAGAGCCAAGGCAGGGAGGTGGGAAGAATTATTGCAAGTGGGAAAATGACTCGCTTGTCACACTGGCAGAGCTGTAGCATTGCTAAGAGGAAAGCCAACTTTGCTCTGGGTTCAAGGGAGCTCTGCAGATCCCAAACGTAGAAAGAAAGCTACCTAACAAAGGCCCAAACACACAATGACGCCCAACCTCCTGAAAGTTGTTGTAACGGAGGAAACTTGAGAGTAACTGTAGCATGTCTACAACTAACCTCCCCTCCCTTGCTAAGTTTTTGACTCCTCAAACTTCATTTATTTATTTATTTGATTTATTTATTTATTTGATTCTCTATTCAAACTGTAGCCTGTTTTCAAATGCTGACTTTATATTTAATTGAAAGACACATCATCCAAGGTGCTGGACATTTCATTTCATGCCTCCCTCCTCCCCACTTCCCCAAATTCTTGGCTCCCATCCCCTAAGGATGAGGAAAGAGTGTGTGTGGTAGCAGAGTTCTAAAGTTTTACAAGGTGTATTGAATTCAGTTTGGAGGCACCGCAAGGCTCAGCCATGAAGACAAATGTCAGACGTCTGGCGTGGAGTAAAGATTTATTTGTAACATTTGCAGCAGGCATAGATCTTCTGTATCTTACTAAGCATTTACACAGTCGCTCTCATTGGATTTCTTCTACTCACAGTGCCTCCTCATTAATTCTTCCCTGCTACTTTCCTAATCCATTCACGCTAACTTGAACTCCTGAACTTTTACTTGCTTTGACCTGGGATAGGCCATGTGAAAGGTGGACCTTCACGCCAAAATGCTCCTTCTCCCCCACCACCTGCTGGATCGTGAAGTGTTCCTAAGATTCAGTGTTTAATCTAAGAAAACTTTAGTGAAGTTGGGTTTATGATAAGACATGATAGCTGTCTTCTAACACTTGAAGGGTGGTCACAAAGATGAGGGAGCCTACTTATTCTCCAAAGCATATGAGGGCAGGACAAGAAGTCATGGGTAGAAGATGATTAAGGAGAAACCCAACCAAGAAGTAAGGAGAAATTTATTGAGAGTAACAACAATTAATCAATGGAATAGCTTGTCTCCTGGAGTTGTAGGTGCTCAGTCACTGGAGGTTTTTAAGAAAAAAAACTGGACAGCTATTTATCTGGAATAGAATAAGGTCTCTAGACTTGGTCTGAGGGTTGGATCAGAATGTTCTGACCAAGGCTTCTGAGACCATAATTATGCACACACTTATTTTAAAACAAGTCTTGTTTTATTGCAACGCTGGGAATTATTTTCATTCCCAACTGGTAATGAATCTCAAACAGCCCCTCGAGATAAGCACCCACCTTTCTTTGCTGTGAAGTGCTGTCAATAACAGAACTGTCAAATGAACTAGAAAAAAAACCCAACCAAAGTACAAGGAGCTTCAAGAATGAATCTGAACCAAAGGAACGACTTTGCTTCCTGCAAAGGTTTCGTCATCTTGGCCTGTCCTTTATCTTTTATGGGAGGGGCAATCACCTCCCAGCCTTACTCCCAAGTTGCCCCTTTTGTCTCAGCTGCTCTTGCCTTCTAGCAGCTCTGCACACATGTGCACTGGGAACAGGCTCCCCTGGTTCCTCTGCCTTGCTACTGCCAGACTCCGGAGGCTCCAGAGTCAGCACATAACTCCAAGATTGCCCTGGCCCCATTTCTGCAGCAGATACAGGACCCTCATCCGAGTCCTTTCCAGACTCCCTGACTGGTCCCTGTTCTTCCCCACTGTCTGATTCCGCTGCCATCTGCACCAGCTGCCAGCGAACCACAACACAGAAGATCTCCAAGATCCCTTTGACACTATGATTTTATGGCTATACAAGAAAGGGGATTAAATTATGGAAATATATGGTAGGGATAGGCAACATCAAATCATCAGGAAACTAGACACACAAATTATAATTAACAAACAAACAAACAAATTAATACATAAAGTTCAATAGCAAAATTCTGTTTGCTATGGGCGTATTGCTTGGAACCCTCACAGCACAGTTGTTGAGTGAACCACTATGGGGCATCTTTACCAAAAACCTAAGTAACACTAATTTTTTTTGGACAAAAATGTCATAAATTGTGAGTGCGGGATGCTGAAGGCCAGTTGCCAAGTGCCCAAAACAGAGGGTCAGGGTCATCCATTGGAAGTTCAGAACCGGGTCGTAGGTGCCTTTGGGTGGGTTTGTCATCATTTCAAATGGTTGCTAAGCAACCAGTCATAAGATGAAGACTAGCTGGATAGCACTAGAACACTTCTAACATGTATCTTTTGCAAGGCTTCCTCTATTTTTCCCCATTTTCTTTCTTTCCTTTGCATCCTAATATTCTTTCCTTCCATGTTCCTTATCTTTTGGCTTCCTTCTTGGAGTTATCTTTATTTTTCCTTCTTAAGACACTGGATTTTTTTAGAAGAACCAACCATTTTTTTTACTTTTTCTGAAAAGAAAACCCCCTTTCTGGATTCTCCCAGCTGACTGAGAAACTGTCATGTCCCTGTCATAATCTGATTTTGAGGGGGAGGCCGAGCAGCTGACAGGGAGTGGGAGTGTGGCTCCATTGTGGAAGAAACTGGGGAAGGGCACAGTCTGGCTGGGCAGAGCAGGGGAGAGGTAGAGCAAGGCAAAGAGAATTCAGAGGAAGATCCAGGCCCACCCTCTCTTCATCCTAGGGCATGCAGGGAGGAACGGAGAAGGGAGCAATGTGAGTTGCATGGCTTACGGGAGGGGAAAGGGCCCTGATCCCCTTCATTAGCTGCACCTCGGAACACAGTGTTTAAAAAGGGAGTTTGTGCACAGCAACTTGTTGGAAACAAATCATGTATTATCTTGTTTTGTCGAGGCTTATCTGGGTTCCTGGCATTTTCCCAACTGTGTGTGTTTTGTTGGCCTCTGAAGTCTGCAACTCCTTATCCTGTCCTGTCCAGTTAATTGCTGCAGCGTGGATTGTGTGGATTTTTATTTACAGTTTGTATGTACTTGGTTTTCGGACTGAATTTCCTCCACTTAAAGGCTGTTCTTGGGAGAGATTTTTCTCCAGCTGAAGGTAACTGGACATCAGGGACAAAGTTGGAGGTATTAAAAAGACTTTTCTTACTTATGCGACTGTGCTGCCTTGGTGCCACGCCCCTTTGAGTCATCACAGAAACTGTCCCCAGGTATACAGATAGTCCACGACTTACAACAGTTAACACTGTAACATTCAAAGTTACAAAGGCTCTTTAAAAATAGTGACTGACGATCATTTATCACGCTTATAACCATGGCCATATCCTCAGGGTCATGTGATCAAAATTCAGACGCTTGGCAACTGGCATGTATTTATGATGATTGCAGCCTCTCCGGGGTCACATGATCCCCTTTTGCAAACTTCCGACAAGCAAAGTCATTGGGGAAGCTACATTCACTTAAAAATGCAGCGATTCACTTAACAAATGTAGCAAGAAAAACTCTCTTAACAAATTGCTCACTTAGCAGCAATAAAGGTTGAGCTCAATGATGGTCATAAGTCAAGAACTACCTGTTTTTCCCCCTGCTGCTCACTTCCTACCCATTTTCCCCGAAAATAAGACCCTGTCTTATAATTTATTTATTTTTTGCCACCCAAAAAGGCACCAGGTCTTATTTTCAGGGGAAGTCATCCACTGACTAACCTCACTTGCGCGCATCGCTCCCGGCCTCCTTTTCGCTGTCAGAGGCCTTCAGGAACGTCTTCTACAGCCAGCAAGGCTTTCCTGAAGGCCTCTGCAGATGATAGCAGAGCTCCGGATCGATCCAGAGCTTTGCTATCAGCTACAGAGGCCTTCAGGAAAGCCTTGCCAGGCTGAAGAGCAAATGGGTGGGCAAGGCAGGTGTTGGGATGTGCAAGGCCTGGCTACAGCTGTCCAAAGGTAAGTAGTAGGGCAGCTCCATTCCCCATCCCCACCCTTGCTTAATTTTTACCCATGCACAGGATCTTAATTAGGGCTTATTTTGGGGGGTAGAGCTTATATTGGGCGTATGTGTAAACATCAAGCTAGGACTTACTTTCAGGGTAGGTTGTATTTTCGGGAAAACAGGGTACTTCTTTCCTGCCTCTCCAACTGGGTGGTGATAACATCAACCAAATGGCCAGCGTTAGCTGATCAGTGACCAAGGGAATGGATACTCCTAAACTCCCCAGTTGTGTCACAGCTTGCCTGCTCCAATTGTTATTCTCAACATTCCTCTTTTAATTTTACTCCTCTGAATCAAATGAGGATTCACAGCCACAAAAACCAACGGTTTTATAATACCCTTTTTCAGGAAAAGGAAGGGGACAAGAGAAAGGAGGAAGCCAAAGAAATAAGGAGGGAAGCTCTGAAATTCTTGCTCATTTATGCCAAGGCAGATCTCTTGTGGAGACTCCTAAGCCAGGGCTGCCCCATAGAATTAGCCCAGCTGGAGACAGCCTCCCAAGCCAAAAAATATATGATCAGCAATAATTACAGAATGCGACATCAATTTGATGAAAAACTTCGTTTGACTTCTGATGGGCTTCAAATCCACATTGATTAAACACTTTTGGGCATAAGATTTGGCCACAGAAATTTAAGAAGAGACTTTCAAGGGCTTTTGTAAAAGACAGTGAGCCAAAATGGTCTCTGGGTACTCCTGACAATTCCCCCCCCCCCGCCAAAATGAAGTGATTGATTTCTGCATTGAGCAGGAACCTTAAAACCTCAGGCTGTAATTTGCTTTGGAAACTGCTGGCCAGAAAGTACCTTTGTCCCATCTTGATCGCATGTGGCCAGGAAGAGAGAAAATGGAAACCTGCAATTTTTGGTATATGTTAAAATATGTGTCCTCTCTATTTTAAATCATTATGCTCAGGCCAGGATCCTGTGAACCTCAACTGAAGTATTTATGTTAGTTTACTTTGGTAAAAAAAAAAAAGTGATGTTTTCGGTACTCCGATTCCAGCCATAAGAATGTAAAGTACATGTAAAGTACAAGGCAACGTTCAGCAGTTTTAAAGAAGGATCAATCAATCAATCAGAATAGAGCTGGAAGGGACCCTGGAGGTCTTCTAGTCCATCCCCCTGCTCAAGCAGGAGATCCTATACCATTTCAAACAAGTGGCTGTCCAATCTCTTCTTAAAAGCCTCCATCGATGGAGCTCCCACACCTTCTGAAGGCAAAGCTGTTCCACTGGTTAATTGTCCTCCCCGTTAGTAAGTTTCTCCTTAATTCCAGGTTGCATCTCTCTTGGATTAGTTTCCATCCATTGTTTCTTGTTTTGCCCTGTCTGGTGCTTTGAAAATATCACTAAATTGTATAGTTAAAAGTCTGTAGAGATTCTCAGTCATCCAGGCCTTTTTCAGGTCCAGTTCTGAAAAAAGCACCTTTGGGACATTGGAACAGGATTCATACTTTAATAGAGAAAATTCTTAAAGTGAATATAAACAGAAAATAGAGACTTTTTTTGGGGGGGTTTAATGGAAAAAGACTGGGGGGGGGAGGGAAAACTGGAATTTTAATGTTATACATGTTGATGGCAGCAAGACTAGTCTAGCACAGAAATGGAAGGTCACTTTGATCCCCACGAATGGCTGCAAAAACAGATGCAGTTAACAGACATGGCTAAATTGACTGCTTTGATCAATGGGAAAAAAAATACAAATTCTTTTATTTCTACTTGGAAACCGCTTCTAGACCTTGTGCTTTGTGAGGTGGAAACAAAATGTAACTTTGATTTTGGATTTTATCAATTACATAGATTTGTTGCTATAGAAAGGGCCAGCTTAAAATATCCTGTAAAAGTGAAAAGTTGAGATTTGATGTTAATGCCTTATTCGACTACACCAAAGTGAGTTGGAAATCAATGCCTTTTCTTTCTTTTTCCCCTTTCCTTTCCCCCCACTTTTCTCTTCCCTTTTTACTTCCCTATTTTTCCTATTATTTATTTTTGTATTTTCTTTGCATGCTACATCATAATGTAATAAAATTGTATCTCTCTCTCTCTCCCTATCTCTCTCTCTCCCCCTCTCTCTATATATACTGTATATATGTATGTATGTATATATATGTATATGTATATGTATATGTATATATATCTGTATCTCCCCCCTCTCTCTATCTGTATCTGTATCTCTCTCTCTGTATGTCTGTATGTCTGTCTATCTATCTATCTATCTATCTATCTATCTATCTATCTATCTATCTATATCTATCTTTAAAATCTATCTATCTATCTATCTATCTATCTATCTATCTATCTATCTATCTATCTTCAAAGAAATAGAAGAGGACACAACTTCCAGAAAAGAAAAATGGTCTCTTAACATACATAAATAAGTCAACTGGTGGTGAAGCTAATTTTTCCCAGCATCTTGGCAAGCAGGAAAGTGGAGTTAATAGCAACTGTTTGGAGGAGGTTAATGAAGCTATAAAAAGAACAAAGATCTTGCCACACAGGAAGAAAAACCAGATTAAAATGACCCTCCTGTAGGGGAAGTGCAGCTGGTGCAACCTGCTATTTTGGGCTTCGTGTTTTCCTTTCCATGCCTTGCTCGCTGGTTCTGGAGACGTTTTCAAACACCTGAGCCTAAGGCTGGGCTGGTTTCCTTTCAGCTTTTCATTTCCTATGAACGACATAAGGCCAAGGCAAAGAGATGTGCTCTCCTCAACCAGGCCAGGTAATTAAATTTCTGGTTGGAAGAAACAGATCAGGGGCGGATCTGGGCTGATCTCAGTAAAATGAAATCAAAATTAAGTTGGAGAAGTGAAAAATGCACTGGACAAGATGCTCTGGGTAGGTTGGAGTAAAACTTAGGAAGACCAGCTGGTCAGTAGGAATGCTAAGTGGTATGGACGTTTATAATAGATTTGAACTTTAGAAATACAGTACTGTTTTCTCCCTGACATAGAATAATAAGGTTGGAAGGGTACTTGGAGGTCATCTAGTCTAGTGGTCTCCAACCAGTGGGCCGGGGACCACTGGTGGTCTGCGAGAAAATTTTGGTGGTCCGCACAGAAATGTCACCCCCAAAGCAATTAATCCAGGTTGTGCCACTCACATGGCCAGTGGGAACACAAGGCTTGCATCATTTGCACTGTGAACAACACGAGGTAGTGAGGGGAGGGGGGAAAGGGCAGGGGGGGGGGAACTTGCCCCACTCACCCCACATGCCTGGCCTGGCCACCAGGCTGCTTCTTTCCTCTTCTTTCTTCTTCTGCTTTTGGCTGCACGCAAGGAAAGCAGCAGAAGTTTTTCTTTCTCTCCCCCAAAATCCACCAGAAATGAGTCTTTGGGACCCTGCAAGGCCTCCTGCTCCAAGAGGCTGCACCGGCGCAACAAGTCTCACAAAGACACATTTCTGGCAGAGTTTGGGGGAGAGAAAGAAAGACTTCTGCTGCTTCTGCTGCTTTCCTTTCATGAAGCCAAAAGTCTCTCCCTCTCAGAACGGAGCTGGAGACAGTATCCTGCAATCCCAAATAAAGAATGATCAATCAGTAGGAAAACGGGGTGGGGGAATTTTCCTGCAGACTTTTTTGGAGGATTTTCCCAGGGTCTCTGGTCTGTGGGATTTAAAATTATGAGTTTAGTGGTCCCTGAGGTCCAAACCTCTTACTCAAACCCTTACTCAAGCAGGAGATCTTACACCATTCCAGACAAACGGTTGTCCAATTCTGAACAAATAAGTTGTCCAATCTCTTCTTGAAAACTCCAGAAATGGAACACCCCTTTCCTGAGAGGGTCTTGGCACAAGCAGATTGCCAGAAACACAAAGTGTTAAAAATGTGGCCTGGGGAAACAACCTGGAAAGCATGTGTGTGCAAGATTGTAGGAAGTTCTAAACCAAACACAAAGGGCTAGAGACTTCTTGGGAACTTTGTTTTTGCTAAACTTCAAGGAACCCCCATGGAACGGAACCTCTTGATCAGATGGATAGGACACTGCAACCATTGTAAATATACAGTATAGAAGCTGTTTGCTGAATGCCCCAATTTTTACAGTGGGGAGGCTGTGCCAGCCATGAGTGCAAGAACTGGTGGTAAGTCACTTTCTTCAGTGCTGTTGTAAATTCAAATGGTTGCTAAACTTTTGTGGGTCAAGGACTATTTGTAGTTATTACTATGTTTATTGGTTTTATTTCTTTAAACAGACTGATGAATAATCCGGACATATTTTGTGATGTTGGGATAACCTGGCAGCAAATGGAGGCACTCCCAACATTGCTCATAAAAGAGAAGGAAGAAAAGTCTGAAGTCCTAGTAGTTTAAACCAGGGGTGGGCTTCAAAAATTTTAGCAACAGGTTCTCTGCCCAGTGGCTGGGTGGATGTGGCCATGGTGGGCGTGGCCTAGTCAGCCACTTGCACCATGGGGGGGTGCATTTTCACCCTCCCTGGGCTCCTTGAGCATCCGGGAAGGTGAAAATGGTTTCCCTGAGCTCTGGAGACTCTCTGGAAGCCAGAAATGGGCCCATTTTTGGCTGTCTGGAGTCTCTGGGACGCCTGTTTTCTGGTCTCCCCAAACCTCCATGTGGGCCCTGCACTTACGTGGGAATGAGCACCCGGTTTTGGGAAGTCTTCTCAGTTGAAGCTATTCTCCTTGGTTTGGACATAAATGATCCACCTGAAAATCATTTTGGGGTACTGGATTTCAGGGAGGGCAGGACAAGAAGCAACAGGTGGAAACTAATCAAGGAGAGAAGCAACCTAGAAGTAAGAAGAAATTTATTGATAGTCAGAACAATTAACCAGTGGAACAACTTGACCCCAGGGGTTGTGAATGCTGTCAGCCTTCAAGATCTTCTTCTTTTGCTTTGCTTCTTTTTGGCTGTCATGAGTAATGGAGGGGTGGAAGGGGGAAATGTATGGGACGTGAGCTGAAAGTGTTACTAACTGATATTGTATAAACTGGAGAGGGTTTCTAATTCCTGCTTAGCTTTCTCTTCTCTGCGCAACTGCAAACCTTTATCTGAGTAAGCCAAGGTCAACTAATCATCACCACCTGAAGATGTCCACATGATGAGGTTCACAACTTTTATTTGGAAGACCGTTTGAACTATTGGGGGTGGGAACATTTCAATCCCTTTATATATGTGATGTATGTGCCTATTTCCTCAGATTCAGAATTCTCTTGTTGCTACCACTTGACTTCCAGTAAAAGATATCTTTTCTCTAATTACAAGAGTCTAAGTATTTCTTTCTTGGATTTTGAACAAGCACCAGCTGACAAATGCTCCAACACTAGAAGTTTTTAAAAAGATGTTGGATAACCATTTGTCTGAAGTGGTGTAGGGTTTCCTGCCTTGGCAGGGGGTTGGACTAGAAGACCTCCAAAGTCCCTTCCAACTCTGTAATTCTATACACACTGTATATCGGACATTAACACAATTGAGTGGGTTCAGAGGTATTTCACGAGAAAAATTCTCCACTCCTCCACTCACAATAGAATTCCCTAAGCCTCCAGGCTTGAAATTTTGGGCCTGGACAATCTGGAACTGCGCCGCCTGCGGTCTGATCTAAGCCTAGTTCACAAAATTGTCTGCTACAATGTCTTACCGGTCAATGACTACTTCAGCTTCCACCACAATAACACATGGGCAAACAGTAGATACAAACTCAAGGTAAACCGCTCCAAACTTGATTGCAGAAAATACAACTTCAGCAACAGAGTGGTCAACACCTGGAACGCCCTACCCGACTCCGTTGTTACAGCCTCAACAACCCCTCACAGCTTCAACCTCAAACTGTCTACCGTGGACCTCACCCCATTCTTAAAAGGTCCTTAAAGGGGGCACGCATAAGTGCACCAGCGTGCCTACCCTCCCTGTCTTACTGTCCCCATTTATTTGTATTTACTTCTTTTGTTTATGATGTTCATATTTACACATACTATCTTGTACATGTTTGACAAACAAACAAACAAATAAATAAATATTCCCAAAATTTAGCGAAAGCAAGGGCAGTCAAGGCTGGATCAAATCAGTCCATCCTAAAGGAAATTGAATCCTGACTGTTCTTTGGAAGGACAGATATTAAAGCTGAAGCTCTCACCAAATGACCCCTTGGAGAAGACCCCCATGGTGGGAATGATGGAAGGCGAAAGGAGAACAATGGAAGGCGGAAGATGAGATGGTTAGATAATGTCATTAAAGCGATGAACATGAATTTGGACAAACTCCAAGAGACAATAGAGGACAGGAGAACCTCACATGCTGTGGTCCACGGGGCCGCAAAGAGTTGGACGTGACTTAGCAACAAATCATTTTGGTTTTTGTTAGCGGATACCCAAATGCATCTCACTCCTGGTTTGCGTCTTCCTCTTTGCCATCCCCGTTCGGCGTGGACTTCCTCAGTTCTTTTATCTCCAACCTGCAAAAACCCTTTTCTAAAGCAGCCACTTCAAAGGCTCCTGGTCTGCTTACATCATAAACATGATTTTCTTCTGCCCGCAGGATGCTATCAATCCAGAGGGGAGACGCTGGGGTATTGTTGTCAGCAGCACAGATGGCTTGAAAGGTATACATCTATTCCATGCTGCCCCGAGCCGTTTCAATGTGGCAGAAGAAAACTCAGGCTTTTGAATAAGCGACTTGTGAATGGGAGGAAGGAAAAAAGCAGATGAAAGCCAGCAAGTGAGGAAGAAACAGGAAGCACCTGGCATTCAAAAGCAATAATCCAGGAATTTCGGCCTTCTCTTCCCCAAATCCACTTGGGAAGAAAGGGGTGTATCAAAAGTACCCTTAATAAATGCACAAGAGAAGGATTGAATTGTGGTGGTGACTGTAAGGTCAAATACCAGCAGAACTTCCAACTTATAGAGGTCAAGGAAACATCGTTAACCCAAATGTTTAATACATGTTCTAGGCGAAATTGCTTGTACTGTTAATACCTGTTTTTTCCCCCCTTTGTATAGATGCATCATGGATATATATGCCTTTTCATCCCCTTCCCCCCTTGCTGTCATTTTCCTTATTTGCAAAGTAGCCTCAAGACATTTCTTTTTTCTTTTTGTTTAAAAAACCCCCCATTTCTAAGAGGTCTGTAAGGGGCCTGCATAAGTGCAACATCGTGCCTACCGTCCCTGTCCTATTGTCCCCATTTATTCCTACCTATTTCCTGTATTCTCACTCATGTTTAAAGTTATACCTATTATCTTGTATGTAAGCGATTGACAAATCAAATAAGTAAATAAATAAATAAACAATAGCTATAGATTGCAAGCCATTTGACACAATGTAAAGAAGTGGGAGTCATTTTTTCCCCCATGGTATTTTAGGAAACACAAATGAAAACAAAATTTTTGATTTGGTAAGGCAGCTGGGAATATGAACAGATCCTGTGGGAGATTACCTTTCTTAAAACCCAGGGAGTCTGTGTGGATTCCAAAATATTGTTGACTCGGTGAAAAACCCTTTCTCCTTTTCTTCCTCAATTTATTGTGAATATGCAAGTAATGCTTAAAGTCAAACTCAGCAATAGGATTAAGATATGTAATTATCCTAGTTGGATAGATTAGGTGTGAGAAATTATACAGGTAGTCCTTGATTTACAAACATTTGTTTAGTGACGGTTTTGAGGTTATAACTGCATTGAAAAAGGGGCCCTGCAATCACTCTTTGGTCACGTGATAAGTTTAGCAACTGGCATGGCTTTTTCAATGGTTGCAGAATCCTAGAATCACATGATGGCCTTCCCAGCCAGCTTCCGACAAGCAGCATCAATGGGGCAAACCAGATTCGCTTCATGCTTCACTTAACAATTACAATGATTTGCTTAATAGAATCAAAATCACGTGAGCACTTTACATACTGCCTTACTAATTACTTATTCCACCCTTGGAATGTTGCATTTGGCCACCACAATATAAAAACACGTTGGACCTCTGGGAAGAGTGCAGGAAAAGAGCAACAAACATGATTAGGGGGCTGAAGGCTAAAACATATGAAGAACAGTTGCAGGAACTGGCTAGTCAAACGAAAGAGAAGGACCAGGGGTGACAGGATAGCAGTCTTCCAATGTCTCTGAGGCTTCCACAAAGAAGAGAGGGTCAACTTATTCTCCAAAGCACAGGAAGGAAAGACAAGAAGCAACGGATGGAAACTAATCAAGGAGAGAAGCAACCTAGAACCAAGGATAAATGTATTGATAGGGAGAATAATTAATTAATTAATTAATTGAACAGTTTGCCTTCTGAAATTGTGGGTGCTCCATCCCTGGATTTTAAAGAAGAGATTGGACAACCACTTGTCTAAAATAATATAGGGTCTCCTGCATGAGCAGGTTTGACTAGAAGACCTCCAAGTTCCCTTCCAACTCTGATATTCTGTTATTTACCACCCCTGTCTTTGGTGCCTGATGTATTGTATTTGCTCCATCAAATGCCACTCCCTCTCCCCCAAAGTGACTTCAGATTTATTTATTTCTGTTTTGTTCTCAACTGGATTCAACTCTTGTTGTGTTCTCATTGGTCTTTGTTGTCCTCAACAGCCCCCATCTCTGAAATATGTTTATTTTTATATATTTTTTAAGAAAAATCCTGGTGTTTAGACTGTTTTCCTCCCAGGCCTGGAAAAAAAAAGAAAAAGACACTTAATAGAGTATCTCAGTCCCGTTTCCACTGGCTTGGCTTTTAATATATTTTCTGAAAGGCTTGAGCGTTCTGCTCCGGTAACTCACCTGAAGGTTTTTGATCTGGGAACCTCATCAATCATTAATGAAAACAAAATGACGGATGCGTAAACCCAAGGTAAAACTGCTTGAAATTTTAAACAAGCCAACAGTGAAGGAGAGCAATGCATTTTAATCTACCCTGGCTCATGTTTTATCTTCCAGAACGCAAAATCTCTTTGCTGGGAGCACCCCCCCACCCAGCAGAGGCATCTGTTAAGATACTGGGTCAAAAGTCAAAATGGCAGACCATGTGATTTAAACCCTGTTCCCTCTTTTTAAGATGGACTGGGAATGAAGATACATGCAAGAAAAAGGGCACATTATATAGACTGACTGGTGGAGGCCAATATCTGACTTATTTAACAGAATAACAGAATTGGATGGGACCTTGGAGGTCTTCTAGTCCAGTCCCTGCTCAAGCAGAAAGCCCTATACCATTTCAGACAAATGATTGTCCAGTCTCTTCTTAAAAGCTTCCAGTGATAGAGCACCCACAACTTCTGGTGGTGTGCTGTTCCATTGGTTAATTGTCTTCTATCAGGATTCCGACAGTTACTCCAATTAAATCATGAGCCTCAAGCCACACTCCCAAACCTAAAGAGGATTTATTTGAAGTTAACATTCTACGTCCGGCACTAACCTGGGATGTAACTCTGAGATATGTAATTTACTGTCACCCTTGATCCTATTTTTCCCCCCCACCCCTCTGGGTGTCTCATCCAACGAAACATGTCCATAGCCAAGAGTCATCAATCATGCTCTCCAATTAAATTTTTTCTCACAGAAGCTTCAGTCATCTAATCAGTCTTTGAAGAAAATATGAATGGAATGTACTTTCGATTCCACACTGCCGCCTGTTCTTTGAAACTCCACCCCCCCAATTCTTTCTGTTGTCAACTATAAAATGTATTATTTTATTATCTACTATTGACCTCACCCCTTTCCTCAGAGGTCTGTAGGGGGCATGCATAAGCGCACCAACGTGCCTACCGTCCTTGTCCTATTGTTTCTTTTATTTTTATTTTTTATTTTTCTTATATGTATCCATGTATTCATAACTATGTTTTTACTTATACCTATTATTTTGTAAGCAATGGACAAAAATAAATAAAATAAATAAATAGAAGTATATACAAAATGTTTTATGAGTTGACATCTTCACTGTTAGGGAGTTTCTTCTGATATCCAGGTTACTTCTCTCCTTGATTAGTTTCCATCCATTGTTTGTTGTCCTGTCTTCTGGTGCTTTGGGAAATAGGTCAATCCCTTCATTTTTGTGGCAGCCCCTTAAATATTGGAACACTGTTATAATTATAAGCAGGAATTTTCTGACAGTGAGAACAATCAACCAATGAAAGTTGTGGGAGCTTCATCACTGGAAGCTTTCAAGAAGAGACTGGACTGCTATCTGTCATGGTTTAGGGTTTCCTGCTTGGGCAGGGGGTTGGACTAGATGATCTACAAGGTCCCTTCCAACTCTATTAATCTAATCTAATCTAATCCCATCCCTATATGGAATGACCTTGGAAAAATAAAGGAAGGGACAAATATTTTTAGGTTTTCAACAGATTCTGTTAACGTAGCTTTACAATGAAGTTAATGTGAATGCTGACAGCTTGTGTTTTTGTTTAAGCTACCCGGAGGAACTAACATCAAGTCTGACTCTGCCTGAGGCTCTTTTGATCAGCCAAGCTTGCCCTGCTTCTCTCACCTGCCCCAAAGTGGGGTCAGACCTGATGTTAGTTCTTCTCCCAGGTAGTTTCAACAAGAAGCACAACCTCGGAGCAGGAACATGATCTTCATTGTAACAGAATCTGTTGCAAGTCTGGATAGATAACTGTAGCCAGCTCAGGAATGATGGAAAGTGGGATCCTAGATTTAATTACCCCAAATGAAAACACATTTCAAGACTATGGGCCCCGGTCTGCTTTCCTACTGGTCATTTCTAGAGAATTTGAACAGTTTTAGCTCTTCATTTAGCCAAAGCAAGGAGTATCCATGTCTATTTTGGAATTGTCTGTGTCAACTCGTAAATCATTCCTATGCCTGTTTCTGAGTTGCCATAAGAAAGGGGGGGGGAGGCCTGAGGGAGCAGTGCAGCAGATGAAGACCAGAAGCACATTCCACACTTATCTTGTGCAGGTTATAGCCTAGGCTACTGGATCTTCTTCCCCGGGAAAATCCTTCATTGGAGAGTGTGATTGATGACACCCAGCTCGTGAACATGTTTCATTGGAGAATCTGAATTATGATACACCCAGGGGAGGTGGGGGGAAACAGGGTCATAGGTGATTAGGGCAATTGTCGGAACCCTGACAGCCTGGTGGCATCCTTTCCACATACATGTAATAATGATGGCATACATGTAACCAGATTTCATGGTATGTGGGAATGATTTTGGGAGGCAGGAGAAAGAGCAACCATGCTGCAAAGAGTATCCCAGCCCACAGAAGAAGAGGAGATGTGGGAAGCATGCCATGGGAAGTGTCTCAGAAGAGACCCTCCCTAGTTTTTTTGTCTGAAGTGGTATAAGGTTTCTTGCCTAGGCAGGTGGTTGGACTAGAAGACCTCCAAGGTCCCTTCCAACTCTGTTATTCTATTCTATTCTATTCTATTCTATTCTATTCTATTCTATTCTATTCTATTCTATTCTATTCTATTCTTCTGGTTAAAGACAAGGGGCAGAAGTTAGAGAAAGAAAACACTGTTTTATTAAAAACAGTGATGGTGTATAACTACAATATTATATGATATTATAAGTATTACAATATTTTTATAGTACTAGCTATGGTTCTTATTCTTTGTAAATAACAGACTTGGACAAAACGTAGTATTCAAAAATGTTTATGTATACATTTTTTTTAAAAAAAAAGTGTGGCAAACCATCATAAGTCACTTTTTTTTCAGCGCCGTTGTAACTTTGAACTAAACGGATTGTTGTAAGTCAAGGACTATCTGTGCAAGGAAAAAGTAGACAAAGAAACAAACAAAACATTTATGAATTGAACTGAAGTTTCCAAAGGAAGCATTTTAAAACCAGCATAGTTTCTTAGATAACTTGGTTGGGAAGATTTGCCTTTCTGAAGGGTGATGAGTGAGCACAAATAGCTTCTCTAATCTACCTCAAATTGTTCTCATAAGCATACCATGAAATAACTAAGAGATTGATTTATTTACTTGAGAAGGTGGGACAGAAGTGGCTATCTTGAATTGCTGGTAACAGATGGAGCTTCTTTTGAACCAACAGAGACAACACCTTGTTATCTAGAGGCCTGTGATTTCTCCTCCCTGACATTTCTGACATCCGTCCTTTTTAGGTAAGACATTTTTCTTCTTTTTGTTAATGGCTTGCAAATAGCAATCATTCCATCAGAATAGAGCTGGAAGGGACCTTGGAGGTCTTCTAGTCCAGCCCCCTGCTCAAGCAGGAGTGCCTATACCATTTCAGACAAGTGGCTGTCCAGTCTCTTCTTAATAACCTCCAGGGATGAAGCACCTACAACTTCTGAAGGCAAAGCTGTTCCACTGGTTGATTAAATAACAACAATGACAAAAGCAATGATTGTTCTTACCACTTTTTAAAAATGTTGTAAATTGTTTGTGAAATGGTACAATATTCCAAAAGCAAGCAAGCAAGCAAGCAAGCAAGCAAGCAAGCAAAGAAAGAAAGAAAGAAAGAAAGAAAGAAAGAAAGAAAGAAAGAAAGAAAGAAAGAAAGAGGAAGGGAGGGAGGGAAAAAAGGAAGAAAAAAAAAGAAAGAAAAAAGAGGGAGGGAGGGAGGGAAAGGAAAGAAGAAAGGAAGAAAAAAAGAAATAGAAAGAAAGAAAAAAAGAAAGAAAGAAAGAAAAAGAAAGAAAGAAAAAAGAAAGAAAAAGAAAGAAACAAAAAGAAAGAAAGAAAGAAAGAAAGAAAGAAAGAAAGAAAGAAAGAAAGAAAAAGAACAAAGAAAGAGGAAGGAGGAAGGGAAAGAAGGAAGAAAAAGAGAAAGAAAGAAAGAGGGAGGGAGGGAAAGGAAAGAAGAAAGGAAGAAAAAAGAAATAGAAAGAAAGAAAAATGAAAACCAATCATTTTTAATGCCCCTTATTTTAATATTCCTGTTTGAAAAGCAAATCTTCTCTTTTCCATAATTTGCTGGAAAGGGAATGAAAATCAGATTTTTCTCACCAGCCCAGCCCAGATTAACAATAGTAATCTACATTTTTACTTAAAGTGGATCAGTTTTAAATTTTTTGATTTTGGAACTCTGCGGTGGTGTTTCTCACCACCGGAGGGCATCAGCAGGTGAAATAATATAAAACTCTTGAATTTATTGCAAGAGGTTCCATTATCCGCCCCAAATTATTACATCACTGGTTTGGAGAGAGTTTTTTTTTAAAACTTGTTTATTGTTTATTTCCTTTTTGAGCCATAATTTTTTTCCACTTTGGATTTTCCTGTTGGAAGGAAGAACTATTCATTTCCATGTTCGAGATGAGGCAAATATTTCTTATGAATAGGCATAAAATTTAATTAAAGCAAATGTTCCTTGGTTCCATTGAACTATTTCGTTTGCTGTTCCATGAATATACCGTATATGCCGGCGTATAAGACGACCCGGCGTATAAGACGACCCCCCAACATTTCCACTCAAAATATAGTTTGTTATATACTCGCCCCCTCTTCCGCATGCCTTCCACTTTTGCACTTTTTTTTTTTTGAGGCACTTTTGTGCACCGTGGAAACGAATCCCGTGAAGCCGAAAGGAGCAGCCAGCCTTCTCCCAGCTCCCAAGGAAACGAGGCTCGCACCGCCCGGGCTCCGCTGAGGTATCCGGCTGGGGCTGTCAGTTGTTACCGCTCCAGTCCCGCGTTGCCTCGGGAAGGGAAAGGCAAAAAGGAAGAGCCGCTACTGCCATTGCAAAGCGCCGCTGCGGCTCTTCCTTTTTGCCTTTCCCTTCCTGAGGCAACGCGGGACTGGAGCCGCTGAGCCGCGCCAGCGGTAACAACTCCTGACAGCCCCAGCCGGATACCTCAGCGGAGCTCGGGCGGTGCGAGCCTCGCTTCCTTGGGAGCTGGGAGAAGGCTGGCTGCTCCTTTCGGCTTCACGGGATTCGCTTCCACGGTGCGCAAAGTGCCTCAGCCGCTGGCAGCCGCAGTGCTTCCCAATTACTATTTGCCGGCGTATAAGACGACCCGGCATATAAGACGACCCCCCCAATTGGAGGCATGTTTTTCAGGGCAAAAAAGTCATCTTATACGCCGGCAAATACGGTAATGCAATTTTCAGCTGGAAACTTAAGTAGTGGGAGACACTCATTTTTGGGTAACACCGGGAGGACTTACACCAAAAATAACTTGAAAGCCAAAAAATTTTATACAGATAATCCTCGATTTACGACCACTGCTGAGACCAAAATTTATGTTGCTAATCGAGGCAGTTGTACCCCAATCCAGGGTGTGGCACAAAAGCAAGAAAGTCACAAAAGTAGGTAAAGTCCCTTTAATACCTCCAACTTGGCCCCCAACGTCCAGTTATCATCGGCTGCAGAAAAATCTCTCCCAAGAACAGTTTTTAAAGGGAAGACATTCAGTCCGAACCCAAAGACCATATAGATTATAAATAAAAACCACAGCTGCAGCAATTAACGAGACAGGGCAGGATAAGGAATTGCAGACTTCAAAAGATAACGAAACACACACAGTTGGGAGGATGCCAGAACCCAGATAAGACTTGATAAACAAAGATAATTCACACTTTACTTCCAGCAAGGTGCTGTGCGCAAACGCCTTTTTTAAATCCTGTTTTCCCAGCTGCTGCTAATGAAGGGAATCAGGGCCCTTTTCTCCTCTGTAAGCCATGCAACTCATGTTGCTCCCTTATCCGTTCCTTCCTGTGTGCCCTAGGATGAAGAGGGGTTGGCCCTGGGTCTTCCTCTGAATGCCCAGCTGGACTGTGCCCTTCCCCAGTTTCCTCCACAGCCACCGGAGCCACACTCCCACTCCCTGTCAGCTGCTCAACCTCCCCCTCGGAATCAGATTCCAACAGGGGCACGACACCCAATTTATGACCTTTGTTGTCACAGTTGTTAAGTGAAACATTGCATTTGTTCAATTAGTAAAACGGTTGTTAAGTCAATCTGATTTCCCCACTGACTTGACTTGGTCACTAAAGGTGATCTTGGGAGGCTGAAACCATCATAAATGTGAACCAGTTGCCAAGCATCCGAATTTTGATCCCACGGCCATGGGGATGCAGCAATGGTCATAAGTGGGGAAAAATGGTCGTAAGTCACTTTTTCCAGTGCTGTTGAAACTTTGAAGAGTCACTAAATGAATGCTTGTAAGTTGGGGACTATCGGTATTTGAAGCCTACATTTTCTTATGCTTCCATGGTACTGATCCCTACTTAAATCATTGTCAATAATCTCTTGTATCTGGGATTTTTTACAAAAAGGTTTCTGTGGGGTTGTATAGCATTCAAAGCAAAATGTTTTGTAGAATCCATTACTCAATGGATTCTACATTACTCAAAACCTGTTGTGGCCCGCTAGCAGCCAGTGAAGTTGGCAGCAGAATCAGACAGTAAGGAGGTTGGGGAGGAACATGGGCCAGTCCTGGAGTCTGGGGAAGGCTCTGACGAGGGCTCTGCATCGGAGGCAGAGATGGGGCCATTTCTGGCCTTCCTGAACTTCCAGGAGGCCCTGTGATGACCCAGGGTGGGATACAAATTAAACACAGTCACAAAAAACAGGTGAAGCCCCTTTTCTTCCTTCACTTTGCTTCCAAGCTCCAAATATCCTTGACTGGAGACAAAAAAACTGCCACACAAGCAGTTACAAAAAGGAGGAAATGCCATTTAGAGTAAAGAACAACACAAACCAAGCAAAATAAGGGCTGGAAGACGTCCACAGATACATACTCGGAAGGATGCCAAACTCAGAGAGGAATCATAAACTAGAGATATTTCCATGATTTGTTTCCAGCACTCACCAGTACGCATGTCCATCCTCTTATCCAGTTGTCACAGCTGCATCCTTTGAAGAGGATCAAGGCCCTCTCCTCCCAAGTAGACCACGTCTCTACCTTATCCTCTCCTCCCTGCAACTCCTAGGATGGAGAAGGGATGGGCCTGGGTCCTTCTCTGACTGCCCAGCCAGCCTCTGCCCTTCCCCAGCCTCCTCCACAACCTCTGGAGCCACACTTGCACTCCCTGTTGGCTGTTCCTCCTCTCCCTCAGAGTCAGTCTCCAACAGGGGGATAACAGGCTTATTTTTCACCCTCCCTTAACCTCCGCGCACCCCCTGCACTTATCTGCATCCAAAACGGGCTTCGTGGGGACTCCTGGGAGGGGCCAGGGTCAGAGGTGGTATTCAGCAGGTTCTGACCAGTTCTGGAGAACTGGTAGCGGAAATTTTGAGTAGTTCGGAAATGCTACCGCTGGTTGGTCCCGCCCCCATCTTTCTCAGCCATGAAGGGTAATGAAGTGGTTACGTGGCGGAGATTCTCATTTCATCCACCATTGCCCACTTGGCCCATAGGAACGAAAGCACCCTCTAATTTCTGGTTCAAGAAATAGATTATCTAGAAAGATTTGTGAGTGGTGCACAGGCCTTTAACCTTCTAGGGAAGGAGGGAATCTTACACTCACTTATCTTCCCGGGAAGAAATAATCAGACTTGACTCAATTAAAGAGCTTTTTAAATGGATAATCCACAGATTTATTTAGGGGCAGGTGGCACATGGACTTACACGGTGAGTAAAGTTTTAGTTGAACAACACAGATTTCCCAGATGGATAGCAACATTTTGTAAAATACCCTTGTCTGTTTCAGTAAGGGCTGACTTGAAAACCCGAGAAGTCCTTCAAAAGTAGGGTTGAACTCAATAAGCATTTGTCATAGCATCTTTAGAGTCTAAGAAAGCCTTCATTTGATGTCTACTGTAAATAATAAGCACACATGTAGGTGGGAATTTTCAGCCTTGTGGTTTTTTTTTCAGGAGTATTAATCTCTGATGCTCTAAAATAATAAATCATACATTTAAATCTACCCTCTCACAATTAGAATAGAATAGAATGAGCTGGTAGGGACATTGGAGGTCATTTAGTCCAGCCCCCTGCTCAAGTAGGAGACCCTACACCATTTCTGATAGATGGCAGTCCAGTCTCTTCTTGAAAGCCTCCAGTGATGAAGCTCCCACAGCTTCTGAAGGCAACTTCTGTTCCATTGCTTGATAGTTCTCACTGTCAGAAAATTCTTCCTTATTTCCAGGTTGAATCTCTCCTTGTTCAGTTTCCATCCATTGTTCCTTGTCTGGCCTTCAGGTGCTTTGGAGAATAGCTTGACCCCTTCCTTCTCTCTGTGGCAGCCCCTCAAATATTGGAAGGCTGCTCTCCTGTCTCCCCTGGTCCTTCTCTTCCCTAGACTAGCCATGACCAGTTCCTGCAACCATTCATTGTATGTTTTAGCCTCCAGTGTCCTAATCATCTTAGTTGCTCTTCTCTGCCCTCTTTCTAGAGTCTCAACATCTTTCTTATAGTATGGTGACCAAAACTGGATGCAATACTCTAGGTGTGGTCTTACTAAGGCTTTATAGAGTGGTATTAGTACCTCCCTTGATCTTGATTGTATCCCTCTATTAACGCAATTTAGGGTTGCATTGGCTTTTTTGGCTGCTGACACACACCGCTGGCTCATATTTAATTGGTTGTCCGCTCAGTGTATTGCTAAGTAATGGCTGTTTGGCCCCAGTCAGAAACTTTTGTTTAGATTTTGTTACCATCAAATACTACCATCAAATACTATTCATTTTTCAGCATAAACGTGTGGCAAGCACTTTTCACAGAAATGTGAAGCCCGAGTAATTTTCTCCGGGTAAAGCTGAGGAAGTGATCCTGTATTTGTCATGCAACTCAAGCAAGTTAAATTAGCACAGGTTTTTGTGACTGTGGGAAAGGCATTTTTCTCCTTTATTTTTCTCCAGGAGAACATTTTTCTCTCTCTCTCCCCAAGACAAAATCCATCTGGAGGAAATAACATAGTGTGAATTTCAGCACGTCGTATGTGTTCAGCATTTTAGGAACGGTGAGATGGTTGGGCAGCTTTAGCGATGGTGGTCTTTTTTCTTAGAAAAACACTACCTTTCATATCACTGAATAATAATAATAATATTCACAGAAGTATCAATGGAAGCCTTGTATGTACTGCATTAGTCAGTGAATAAAAAAAAATTAAAAGGGGAAGAGGGATTAGTTGGAGGAGTCTGGCCTCCATCTTGACTGTACTTCCACCTCAAACATCCCTGATTATAGCCTACTGCTTTGGCTGGAAGTGCGCTCACGTGCCCTACACACACATACATACTTACACACAAACACTCACACGCACATAAGAGTTCCTAGAGGGGCTTAACGGATGTGAGATGGACAAATGTACCAGCTTGATGTCTGATAGACACACATTTTGGACTGACAGGACCTCCATTGCAGCCATTCTGAGACCAAGCAAGCACCCATGGCCGCCATTTTGTGTGACGGCTCCCTAACGTTCGCTCTTTATTGTAAATTAATCCACCACACCAAATATCGGTGCAGACTGTTAGCAAATTAAGGAGTTTTAGGGAGGGAAAGGCCCTGGAAGCTCACAGTTATTTCAAAGTAGCACTTCAGAGTTACCTCAGAGCAGATGTTTCCATGCCCCCCCCCTCCATTCTGTTTGCATCATTATAGGATGAGATACCAGAATGTGACGGCGCTCGAACAAATGATTGCATCCAGTTTTAGATGAAGGTATGCCAAATAAAACAAAGAGCTTTGAAATGTACTCCGTTTCAGTTAATCTTTAGAAGAAAGCTCCCATTGGCAGGTTCTGCCAGAGTTGGTTAGGAGGTTCCTCAAGGAAAGTTTCCCAGGAACAACATGCAGGTGAAGAAGCTGGGAGACATGTGTTTTCTGACTGTCATTTGACCCGTGTTTAGGCATGTAAATCTTCCTTTATTCCCATCCTGCCTAATCCTTGGATAAAACTGAAGGCACCAAGCGGAAACAACAGCCAGAAGTATGTAGCATTGACAGTGTGCAGACCTCACGTCATCTTTCCTGGCTTTTGTTGTCCTTCGCATGGCAGCGAAGAGTGAAATAAAACAGCCACCAGTAGAGTGTGTGAATCCTCAAGTACAACAAAATGATGTGTCCCAGGAAAAAGATGAAACAGAAGGAAGATTAGCATTGAAGCCTATTTGGCCTCAGGCAAGCCAGCTATTTGGCTTTCCTGAGGCCTGGATGAGTCTGGACCAGCCCTGCTGAGCTGAAGGATTCCTGGTTTCCCCCCCTTCAGGCCGATCTTTGGACATGGAAATATTCACAAGGCTATTATGTTACTAACATTTTAAAATATGGCATAGCGATATGTAGAGATCCTGTCAGTGATGAGAAGCAGAACTTCCAAAGTGTAAGGCAGCCTACGTTAGCTTTCAGGCATTTTTAAAAAAACTTTTAAAGCATCCCTAATAATTTAATCCAGTTTTCCTCCTGTGCTCCATATAAATTCATTGAGTGATCGTGTTTGCTTACTGTCTTCTCTGGTCAACAAGGAAGAAACAACTTGGACTAGATTACTTAAAACCCCTCCCTCCTGTTCTGCGCGCTGAAGAAATCCATCCACTCCATTTGTCCAAAATGGATCAGTCTCCCCAGTAAAGTACAGAAGATGTTTCTACTGCTACGGAGTAGACATGGCCTACAGGTGATGCCTGGCTTCTGCTCCTTCTGAAAATGCCACATCTTCTTGAGATGTCTGTTGTGGCCCACCAGTGGCCAGAAGAATTGGGGGGAGACTTGAACAGTGAGGACGTTGGGGAAGAACATGGGCCAGTCCTGGAGTCTGGGCTCTGATGAGGGCTCTGCGTTGGAGACAGAGATGGGACCAGGGCCGTCCGACAGTTATCAGCTGCCTTCGGAGTCGGAGATCAGTGGGGAAGAAGGACAGCTGGCGCCTGTTCCCAGTGTGCGCATGCACAGATTGGCCAGAAGAAGGGAACAGCTGAGGAACAAGGGCTGACTTGGGAGTAAAGCCACAGGTGGACAACCCCTCTCCTAGAGAATAAAAGAGGAGCAAAAGGGGTGTGGAGCTTTGCAGGAAACAATTCATTCAGGCATGCTTGCCAAGTATTGCGGGGTCGGAAAGGTATCGGCCTGGCCACTCTCCAAGCCTGATAAAGGTCTGTAATTGGGAACTACCTTGAAAGACTGTTGGCCGGACTTTGTTGGAGAGGAAATTCATTGTAAATTAAATAAAAGGGGTTCATCGGGGCGAGGACTCAGCTTCGTGCTGTTGGGGAAGCCTAGGTTACAACAATGTTTCTCTACAACTGTTGAAATGGAACTCAACACACAGGATAATTGCAATGTATAAAATTGTCACTCTATTTTGGTTGTACACCAGCAAAGCAGGTGTTCTGACCCATCTCCCCAAACATGACAAACCCTCTGAAGTGAACTCAAAGATTCCTTTAATTAGGAGCCGCGGCAGCCCCAGCAAAAAGTTTCTCCCTCAACGCAGGTGAACAACTCTGTTCAGCAGGGAGATGAATAGTTGTCTGCCACATCTATTCATCTCCGCCCCCTGCCTTTTATCTTCCATCCCAAGAACCGGCCCATAGATTTCAACTGCTCTCCTCTCCTCTGCTTTCTGCACATCCGCATGTCAGGCATTGGACCCAGCTGTTCCTCCTCTTCCTCATCAGTCACCTCCAGACCTGGAAGCTGTTGACTCTACATCTGAAGGCTGACTGATGGCCCAGACTCTGCCTCTGGCTCTCTCTCTCTGCCAGCTCCATTCCCTCTTCCCCCTCGAAGCTCTCAGGTTGTCTTGATGTTGACTCCCACACCTCCTCCTCTTCCTCTGATTCGGCTGGTGGAGGGGCGACAACAGTGGGCCACTGAGTTCTTTTGCCCCCACCCAGGCTGATTCCTATTCCCAGATTTGAAAAACAAGAACCATGAAAGAAAAACAACTTGACATCTGGTTCATGTCAATGAACTAGTGATTTGACTCCATCTAGTTCACATGCTTTTAGTTCCTCTTGACTTAGATCTGTAACCCTGAATGCCTCTTACATTTTACATTGCTGGCTTCAACTGTGCTCGACCCCTGTACCCAACAGTGCTACTCTAGAGGATCAATACATTTTATTAAACGCATTCTTAATGGCCCCGTAGACTAAAGCACAAAACCAACCAACCAAACAGAAACCCACTTTTTATGTCAAAACAGAAGATAAAACCTCAAGCATGTTGGAGACATGGTTCTTTTCTAAATAGGTGAATACATCAATCAGTGCTGTGGCTTTGTGTGTTGAGCATATATTTTGTTAACACATTTGCACCTTGTATGTTTGATGTCAACAGAAGGAGTAGCTCCATCGGCAATCCCCATGCATTTACTCTTTCGACTGTACTTCTAAAAACAATGCGGTGAAGATGAATGAATAAAAAAGACTGAAATGAAAGGCTCCAGTGTAGGATAGCCTGCTTGGATCTTCCACAAACCAGCAGTGATACATTCAAGGAATATCTTCTTTATATTTCTTCCTCCCCTTTTTTCCTCTTTAAATCATGTTGCCTATGAGAATAGCGGCAAAATCTGCACTAATCTAATCCCCCAAAGTTTCTAAAATTATGTCTTTCTAAAGGTTTTCATCCTGGAAAACCAAACTCTGGAATTTTTAGTTCATCAATATTTGAAAAGATAGGAAAGGGCACAGTTATTGTGACTAACTATTAGTTGGGGTTGTAACATTTTCAGGCTGGATCTAGAATTGATGGATTCCTTGTACTGAGTCAGTAAAATGGTGCTGAAAGAAAAGAAAGAAAGGGTAATAGAAAGAATTGTAGTTTTTTTTTTAAAGCTGCTTTTAAGATAAAAGAAAATAAAGGTAGTTTTATGTTGTTGTATCAGATTAACAAAATTAAGAGAACTTAATTTTGGTGGCTTTACCTAGAAGCTGGAGGAATCTTTGAAGGATCGCCTCAGAGAAAAGTAGACACTCAGAGAATAAAATCCAAATAAAATCCTTTTCTTCAGGAGCTCTGCACTTTTTGAGTTGCTACCCATAAAGGGTTAAGTGAATTGATTTCCTCTGCCATAAATAGATCACATTATAATAATTTCTAAACAGTTTCCAGTGATTTGTATCCAATATTTAGGCACAATGGTTATTATACTCTTTTTGCTCTACATTATATAGAAAAGAAAAATAATTCACCCAAATTTAATATTCTCCATTGTTGATGGGCATTTTATGCTCGAAATCCAAGGCAGTCCTTGTACTCACTTGCTTATTTTCCCTCAAGCCGGGAAGACATTGCCTGCCTGCCTGACTTCTCTTCCTCCCTCCCTCCCCCTTCTTCTTCCTGTTCCTTTCCTCCTGCTCCTGCTCCTGCTCCTCCCCTTCCCAGATTGTTGGGGGCAAGAGGCTGACTCTGTACACCACTTAGAGAGAGCTGTAAAAGCCCTGTGAAGCGGTATATAAGTGTTATTGCTATTCCTTCCTTCCTTCCTTCCTTCCTTCCTTCCTTCCTTCCTTCCTTCCTTCCTTCCTTCCTTCCTTCCTTCCTCCTCCCTCCCTCCCTCCCTCCCTCCCTCCCTCCCTCCTTCCTTCCTTCCTTCCTTAAGGTTGACTCAACCTTCCATTCTTCTGAGGTCAGTAAAATGAGGACCCAGATTGTTGGGGGCAAGAGGCTGACTCTGTAAACCGCTTAGAGAGGGCTGTAAAAGCACTGGGAAGCGGCATATAAGTCTAAGTGCTATTGCTATGTTGCAGTAGTTCATGCGAGAGATGACCAGGGCATGAGTGATGGAGCATAGAGCCTCCTTATCCAGAAAAGGGTATTAACTGATACAACTGAATATACTACATAATAATCCTTTAAAATGGGGGATTCCTGTGATATTGTGGCTTTTGAAGGAGTAGGAGAAACAGAATGGAAGATTGAACTTGCTGGCTCTTCAGGTTACTCATTATGGAGGGTGAAGTACTTTATATTTTTCCCATTGAAAAGCCAGGTAGCCTAGACCTTAGAAAAGCAGTTAGATGTACCGTATCAGATGCAAATATATTTGTTTAATTTTAGAGTGCAACAAGACCTCTGCTAATAATAAAATGATTAGAATAAAAACAGTAAACGATTACAACTCAAAGAACAGAGGGACTCTAGCAATAAAGAAGCCCCTTGAATCTTTTTCCATATCTTTGCACAAATTAATCAAAATTAAATAGAACTTAGCAAGAAAAACAAAACATAAACTAATGGAGCAAAGCTGTACACAGCAAATCTCCAGAGAAATTATATAGTTAATTAATGTGTGACATTCTCATTGAAGACAGACTCTTTGTCGGGCTTCAAAGAGTCTATCGGTTTATCTCCCGACACATTATCTTGGTTGGGGAATGAACGTCCGATCCTGCCGTTTACAATATATTAACTTGATCGGAAAACGTCTCCTACTTTTGAAGATCCCATCCTGGTTCGACCTATCTCGTATCAGCACGAACATGCGACAAGGATGGAATGGGAGAAGGTTTATCACTCCAACTGCTCTCATTACCTGAAACGAAGCACAAACAATCATTGGGGAAGTTACAGCACAACTCGGGAATTGAAACCACATTCTGTTTGGTAATTAGTTGCGTTTAGAATTGCGGGGTGGAGGCATGTAGGACTAATGGGGAGGGCGGATGTTAGTTAGCTGCATAGGGTGGGGCTGCATGATAAATTGCGCTGAGAGACGAATGATCTCAGTGCTGACTTTATCCGGTATATCCGTTGTTGCCGTGTTTGAAGGAAAACGAGCGAAAATAAACGTACCTATTCACAACAAATCCTGTGAGTAATGTAGTTTATTGCTAGAATTCCTACGTGCACAAACGAGGGCTAACACTCTTCTTCTGGATAATGTTTGCTTTTGTTTTCATTTGTTTTCTAGTAGTCGATTCAGCAAACTGATCAACGGGCATGAGAATGATAGGCAGAATGGGCCGTTCAGTTGAATTGCATCCTGCCTGTCCCAAATTGTGTTCCTGCATTTTTGAAGAAAAGCTACCCTTAAACTGGGATCTCCCTGAACATTCATGGTGGTGCCATGTAAGAACTAATTTAGACACATTAAAATTCCTGAAAAGAAAGGCATTGGGAACCTATGAAGAGAAATACAAGAGGAAAATTATTGCCCAACGTCCAGCTTTCTAAACATTTATTTATTTTTATCTATCTATCTATCTATCTATCTATCTATCTATCTATCTATCTATCTATCTATCATCTATCCATCCATCCATCCATCCATCCATCCATCCATCCATCTATCTATCTATCTATCTATCTATCTATCTATCCATCTATCTATCTATCTATCTATCTATCCATCTATCCATCCATTTATCTGTCTGTCTGTCTGTCCATCCATCTGTCCATCCATCCATCTGTCCACCCACCCACCCACCCATCCATCCATCTATACATTTATCTGTCTGTCCGTCCATCCATCTGTCCATCACGTCTGTCTGTCCATCCATCCATCCATCCATCCATCCATCCATCCATCCATCCATCCTTCCTTCCTTCCATCCATTTATCTATCTAATCTATCTATTTATCTATCCAACCATCCATTTATCTGTCTATTGATCTCTGGCCATCCATCCATCCATCTACTACCCTGTTTCTCCAACAATACGGCCTCCCCAATAGGAAGTCCCAGCATGTTTTATAGGCATGAAATGAAATTAAGCCCCTCCCCCCAAATTAAGGCCTATATTAAAACATGCGAAATGGGGGGGAATGGTGGGGGGGGCTTGCCGTTAGGAAGTAATTTTGTTGCACACCCGGATATGGTGCTGCCTGCATTGACCCCGATAAAAAGTGCCCCACCAATGCCGAGGTCAACATCCAAGCCGTCGCTGCCCACCCGCCCGAAGATGCAAGGGGGGGGGGAATTAAGTCACCCCCAAAAAGACAACCTAGCCATTTTTTCGGGGCTCAAAAAAAAAAATAAGACCCGGCCTTATTATATGAGAAACATGGTATCTATCTATTTATCTATCTATCTATCTATCTATCTATCTATCTATCTATCTATCTATCTATCTATCTATCTATCTATCTATCTATCTATCTATCTACCGCCTTAACAGATAACTCAGGGTGGCGAACATAATCAACAATTCTTCTTCCTCTTATTTTCCCCACAACAACAACCCTGTGAGGTGAGTTGGGTTGAGCGGGGCAGACTGGCTAAAAGTCACCTAGCTCTCTGTCTCCTATTTTCTGGCCTGGTGCCTTAACCATTAGACCAAACTGGCTAAGCAAAGACATAAATGACCTTCTTAGGTGACCTTCTTAGGGTGTGGACCTTGAGAAACTAGTAATATCAATAGGTCTTTCATCTCCAGAAATTTGAATTTGAGTTAGTATTATGCACATATGTGGTTCCAAAGCTCTATAAAATGTGTGAATTTCAGCTTTGAAAATGTGCTCACCTAGCTGGATTTTATATTTTCTTTCCTCCATGCTCACTTTCTCTCCTCCTCCTCCTCCTCCTCCTCCTCCTCCTCCTCCTCCTCCTCCTCCTCCTCCTCCTCCTCCTCCCTACTTGAAGCAGCTGAATTGAAGACTGTCTCCACTTTCTTGCAAATGCACCCATTTACCCCATCCTGGCCTTCATTTATCATCCCACTCCCTGTTTTCATCCTCTGCTGCCCAGCGGCTTTTCCATCCGTGTCTGTTGGGCAATTTTTGCCTCCACTACACCTCCCCCCACCACTTCTTCTCTTGTCCTGGCATTGTGGTGCAATCAGTTGGAAAATCTTTTCTATCGTCTATCAGCAATTTGGATAAAAGCAGGGTCAATGAGAAGTCACTGTGCTGATCAATTACCCAGTGAAACAACAACTTCTGAACTCAAGGAACTCTTTTCACAGAGATGTGAGTGTGCCTTGACTTCTCTCTGCGTGAATGGTTAGCAACCAAGTGTAAACAGACTCCACTGACAAGCGGTTCATCTGAGTTGAGGCAACAGAACGTAAAGCTGCCAGAGGATACTGCATCTGAGTTGTCTCTTTGTCGATATCTTCTTCACTGGGTGTGCATTTTCCTTCGGATTCTCAGGTTGATGAATGTTGTGATACTTACTTGTGGACAGAGATTGAGAACCAATGAAATACTTGATATACGCAAGCCTCTTTGATACTTTATTTTAACATGAAAGTACAGACTGGATGACATGCTCCAGCCTTTAAGACTTGACCTGAACCAATATTCAATTCTAGACTGTATTCGATTAGGAATGTGTCATTTTAGCTGACCTAATCTAATTAACAGCTTTTGACAATTTGCATGCTTTCCTGTTTCTATTTAGACTTATTCTTAATATCCATCCATCACCCTGGACCAATCTACACTATTCAAATGCTGAATCTGAATTTTATTTTTAAAACGCACCTTTCGCACACCCATTTTAGGGTACATAACTCTGTCTTTGACAGAGTTCTTTGTGGTGGCTCAGTGGCTAAGACGCTGAGCTTGTCGATCAGAAAGGTTGGCAGTTCAGCGGTTTGAATCCCTAGCACCGCATGTTACAGAGTGAGCTTCCGTTGCTTGTCCCAGCTTCTGCCAACCTGGCAATTCAAAAACAGGTAAAAATGCAAGTAGAAAAATAGGGACTCCTTTGGTGGGAAGGGAACACCGTTCTGTGCGCCTTTGGCGTTTAGTCATGCCAGCCACATGACCATGGAGACATTTTTGGACAGCGCTGGCTCTTCAGCTTTGTAACAGAGATGAGCTCCGCCCCCCTAGAATTGAGAACGATTAGCATGTATGTGTGAGGGGAACCTTTACCTTTAATTCTGTCTAAGGTTTCTTTTCAAATCCCTTCACGGGTAAAAGTCTGCTTCAAACCAATTAGCTCCGATAAGAAAGAGCCTTGCAAAGGTTTTGCAAGGCTGCCAAGAACACTAGATAAAGTTGTCAAGAAATATTTCAAACAGAAAGAGTCTCCAAACACAAACTAAGATAATCTGAACGTCCATAAGGCTTGAGTGCAAAAATTTCTTTGCTTCCTGCAAAGAACTCTGGTTTCTCAGCTGGCTTTTATCTCTTAAGGGAGGGGCCATTACCTTGCAGCCTTACTCCTGAGTCACCCATGCTGCTGCAGCTGTTCTTTCCTTTGAGCAGCCCTGCGTGCATGCACACTGGGCACAGGGTCTTCGGGGGCCTCTTCATCTCTGCTGCCAGCCTCCACAATCTCCGAAGGCAGCACTCCACTCCCTGATGGTCCTCGCTCTCTGAGACTTCAGCTGTCTGCACCTGCTGCTGGCGAACCACAACAATGATGGGGAGAAATGTAGCATTTTAGGACTTGGGTTTAGGATTTCAGCAAATGGCATGAAGAAAAGGTTTGTGGCTCTGGTTTCACCTTGCCATAGGCCACCTTTAACCAATCTGAGCATCCTCCTTTCTGCATTTATTCCAGGCCTTGTTTTCTGTTACAGCCCTCCATCCCTTTAAGGCCTTGCCTTAAATCTCATCCCCTGGTTCTTTCTCTCCGTGGATTGTACAATTAGCTTGGTTCAGGTGAAATGCAGCCAGGTAATCAATAGGGCTGAAAAAGAATGGGGATTGTTAGCCATGTCTGGCTATAAATTGTTTGCAAGCTCTCAACAGTGTGTCTTTGCAGAGGAAAACCTTGTGTTCTTTATTTGATCTGGTTTTTGGTCAGAGTCTTAAGCCCCGTGGCTAAGTGCACTTTATTTTCTTTAAACAGATGTTTTATCTGTCACGCATAATGCCTATTGGATTAGGTAATTCCAGGTGATCATGTCAGCTTGTCCTACATAATCCTTTACGGGAAAGGCGGCCTTAATCAGCATTGCAGGAAATGCATTTGTCTTGCTTTCATTGTCATATTTTGGCTGTCACAGAAAATCATTTATCACCATAAAGTATGTGCTGGAATCCTTCTGCCACGAACATGGTATATCACACTCATTTTATGTTGGATAAGTCTGTCTCCCACCCACCCCTGAGAAATCAAAGGGGAGGACTATTCTCTCAGACAGGGACAGAGACACTTTTCATAGGCCACGTTACACCTGCTCTTCATAATAAAAAGGCTGAACCCGTAGCCTTATCCGCCTGTGGAAGTTTTACACTGGAGTAGCATTGAACAATACTGGGCTGAGATTATGGCTGGTCCCTTCAGATTTGAAGCAGAACTGTGGATGCATCTCAATTTTAAGCTAAATTTTAAGTCAAGTTTTGAGTTAACAGAATAAGTGTTGTGCTAGTGGAGCTGTGGCAGACTCGGAGAGTGAGGAGGTTGGGAAGGAACATGGGCCAGTCCTGGAGGCTGGGGAAGGCTCCGATGAGGGCTCTGTTTCAGAGGCAGAAATGGGGCCAGGGCTGCCTGACAGTTATCAGCTGCCGTTGGAGTCAGAGATCAGTGGGGCAGAAGAACAGCTGGAGCCTGTTCCCAAAGTCTGCATGCACAGAGCTGCCAGGAGAAGGGAAGGAACAAAGGTCGACTCGGGTGTAAAGGCACAGGTGGATGGTGAATGGCCCCTCCCATAGGGAATAAAGAGGAGCAAAAGGGGAGTGGGGTTTGCAGGAGACAATCAGTTTGTTTAATTAGGCTGATGATTTCTTCCTGACTCCTTGCCAAGTATTTTCTGCTACAGCATTGTGCTTGGAAGCTATCAGCCTGGCAACTCTCCCAGCCTGATAAAGATCTGTGGTTGTAAATCCCTCTTGAAAGTCTTTTTGCCAGGATTTTGCTGGATGTGAATGTGTCCAACCATCTGCTCAAGCAGGAGAGCCTACACCAGGGTGTCCAACCTTGGCAACTTTAAGACTTGTGGACTTCAACTCCCAGAATTCCTCAGCCAGCAAAGCTGGCTGAGGAATTCTGGGAGTTGAAGTCCACAAGTCTTAAAGTTGCCAAGGTTGGACACCCCTGGGCCCTACACCTTAATTGGCTGGTGGGGGCAAGCAAATGTCTTTTCTACCCATCAGCTGGGGGAGGGATTTACTTAGTGCCATGTAGGAAAATTATTTCCCTGTTTTCCTCCCCCCTTTTCATTCATTTCATGAAAAAGAGGTTGCTTTCAAAGAGATTTGCAAGCTGGAACAAGAGACACAAAGTAAGTTTGTGGGAATCCCGGTTTCTTTGGTTTTTAATTGCATAATCTTCTCAGCAGAGGTCTGGGTTTTCTTTCTTCTGCAGCAATGATATTAAAAGTTGTAAAATTTAAGTTAAAAGTTTTAATTGCAACAATAAAAAAGAGATAGTGCAAACTAAAAAAGAAAAACCAGTGTAAAAAATGTACCAAAAGCCCTCTCACAATAGCAGCTTTTCACCCTCATCACAACTATAAACAATTTCATAATCCCTTCACCTCTTAACAGATATAAGGCTCTTCGTCCCATAACTCATCTCTTAATAATAAACAAATCAAATAAGTAACATCTCCTCTAGTTATCAGCAAAAATTCCAGAGTTCTAAAATAATATTATTATTAAGTTACATTAATAATAACATTAATTAACATATCAAACTCAACATTCCACATCTCAGATCTTTGCTGTAAGCAAAAAGCCATTTAAAAGGATAAGATGGTCCCGATATCCTGATGTAAACAAACAAGAAAACCCCTCTTTAGCATGAGAAAGAGGGATCATATTTCCTTTAAAGAAGACAAGCTCAAATACACATTTTTCCCAACCCAAAGGGCAACAATCCCGAAGAAAACAATCCCAAATAACAACACATTTCACTCGAACACCCCACATCTTATCTCTGAACTATATTAAAGAGTATAAAAATCAGCTTTTAACAAATATAAAGTAATTCCAGCAGACTGAAAGTTTTAATATAGCAAAGAGGAATAATTTCTCACTTTAAAAAAATCCCAATCCACCAAAGTTCCATATTTAAGTAAAAATACAGTTAGATACAGAACCCATTTAAATGCTATCAAATTAAGATGCATAAAGTATAAGGGGGAAAGCTTAATCACCATATTAAATGTAAGCAAATCCAACATACTTTTTTTTCAGTCTTGATACCACCATTCAAAAAGAACAACCCAAACTGACTTCTCCCATTTCAACCCTGGTCAAATAAGCCACTATTGTATTCTTCTCCTTCTTTTTTAATATAGAACAATATTTCCGTGTAATCAATTCAGATGGTTGTTGATTGACCCTTTTACTTTGAACAGACTTTTTCATAAGTCCATCAAAAAGAAACTGCTCCATTTGCTCTCTGGCCTTGGTCAGGTTTATTTCCTTCACAATTTTAAAAATCTCATCCAATTTTATCTTTGTAATCTGATCGCAAATTCTTGTTCCAAACCTCATTCAGATTGTTCTTGGGTAGATTTTGTTTTGTATCTTTTACATCTAGGAATAGACTGTTCCATTGATGTAACTGATCCGTTGACCTATTCTTCAAAGCACCTGAGGGCAGGACAAGAAGTAATGGATGAAAACTCATTAGAGATACAACCTAAGGAGAAGTTTCCTGATAGTCAGAACAATTAATCAGTGGAACCTCCAAGGCCTCTTCTAATCCTATTATTCTATGTTTTATGATTCAAATTCCTGTTGCAGTTTCTGAACACCATTATAAGTTGCAGTCTCCCTTGTTTTCCATGTTTCAGTTAAATTACATTATAAGGAAACCTCTCCTTTAAAAAAGATTATTTTTTTAAAATATGAACATTCCGTCATCCATTAAACAGTGTATCATCTGGGTATAAATAACTCTGTGCAATTACAATCAAAATTTACAACAGTACTCATTATATTGATATTGATTTTCTAATCTTACAATAGTAATATTGTACACTGCTCAAAAAATAAAGGGAACACATAAACAACACAATGTAACTCCAAGTCAATCACACTTCTCTGAAATCAAACTGTCCACTTAGGTAGCAACACTGATTGACAATCAATTTCACATGCTGTTGTGCAAATGGAATAGACAACAGGTGGAAAGCATAGGCAGTTAGCAAGACATCCCCAATAAAGGAGTGGTTCTGCAGGTGGTGACCACAGACCACTTCTCAGTTCCTATGCTTTCTGGCTGATGGTTTGGTCACTTTTGAATGCTGGCGGTGCTTTCACTCTAGTGGTAGCATGAGACGGAGTCTACAACCCACACAAGTGGCTCAGGTAGTGCAGCTCATCCAGGATGGCACATCAATGCGAGCTGTGGCAAGAAGGTTTGCTGTGTCTGTCAGCGTCATGTCCAGAGCATGGAGGCACTACCAGGAGACAGGCCAGTATATCAGGAGACGTGGAGGAGGCCATAGGAGGGCAACAACCCAACATTAGGACCGCTACCTCCGCCTTTGCGCAGTGCCAGAGCACTGCCAGAGCCCTGCAAAATAACCTCCAGCGGGCCACAAATGTGCATGTGGCTCCTCTAACAGTCAGAAACAGACTCCATGAGGGTGGTATGAGGGCCCGACATCCACAGGTGGGGGTTGTGCTTACAGCCCAACACCGTGCAGGATGTTTGGCATTTGCCAGAGAACACCAAGGTTGGCAAATTCGCCACTGGCGCCCTGTGCTCTTCACAGATGAAAGCAGGTTCACACTGAGCACATGTGACAGACGTGACAGGGTCTGGAGACGCCATGGAAAATGTTCTGCTGCCTGCAACATCCTCAGCATGACCGGTTTGGCAGTGGGTCAGTAATGGTGTGGGGTGGCATTTCTTTAGGGGGCCGCAGAGCCCTCCATGTGCTCACCAGAGGTAGCCTGACTGCCATTAGGTACCGAGATGAGATCCTCAAACTCCTTGTGAGACCATATGCTGGTGCGGTTGGCCCTGGGTTCCTCCTAATGCAAGACAATGCTAGACCTCATGTGGCTGGAGTGTGTCAGCAGTTCCTGCAAGATGAAGGCATTGATGCTATGGACTGGCCCGCCCGTTCCCCAGACCTAAATCCAATTGAGCACATCTGGGACATCATGTCTCACTCCATCCACCAACGCTACGTTGCACCACAGACTGTCCAGGAGTTGGAGGATGCTTTAGTCCAGGTGTGGGAGGAGATCTCTCAGGAGACCATCCACCACCTCATCAGGAGCACGCCCAGGCATTGTAGGGAGGCCATACAGGCACATGGAGGCCACACACACTACTGAGCCTCATTTTGACTTGTTTTAAGGACAATACATCAAAGTTGGATCAGCCTGTAGTGTTTTTTTCCACTTTAATTTTGAGTGTAACTCCAAATCCATACCTCCATGGGTTGCTAAATTTGATTTCCATTGATAATTTTTGTGTGATTTTGTTGTCAGCACATTCAACTATGTAATGTACAGCGTATTTAATAAGAATATTTCATTCATTCAGATCTACGATGTCTTATTTTTGTGTTCCCTTTATTTTTTTGAGCAGTATATATAATAAACCTATTCATTTCTCTCTCTTAACATGTCTTCTAATAAGGATATAATAATAATATTAAACATAGCAATTCTAATAATATTAATAACAGTCATCATTTTGTTTACATCTCTATCTTAACATACTTTCTACATTTCACCAATCTCCTTCTTTTATTTCTAACTTCCATTTTTCTTCTCTAACCATCGATAAAATAATTCCCATGTCATATAATATTCAGTTTGTTCTTTCTCCTTAATTTCAAGTGTTAATCTGTTCATTTCTGCACATTCTAATATTTTCGTAATCACATTCTCATCAGTAGGAATCTCTTCACTTTTCCAGTTTTGTGCAAATACAATTCTAGCTGCAGTTAATACATGGATAATTAAGTATGCATTCCCTTTACTATAAGTTTCAGGTAAGATCCCCAACAAAAATATTTCTGGTTTTAAATCAATACACTACTTTATCATCTTTTTCAGCCACATATGTATTTTAGTCCAATTTTTTTTTGCTTCTACGCATGTCCACTACATATGATAATAAGACCCAGGTATCTGGTGGTATAAAGATAACTCGACATTCAGCTGACTTATCTTTAAACATCTTTGCGAACCTCGCAATGCAAGGTGCCATCTCTAAACCTCTCCTTTGGGGCTTTTACAAACTGGTGAGCGGAGATATTCCAAACCAATGGAAAATTTCATTTATTTGTTTCTTGGATTTACACTCTACCTTTTGTTGAAAGATCAAGGCAATGTATCTTTCTCCCAGAACCAAGGATGAGATGAAGGCAATTTCACAGGAACACGAAAGAACAAAGATACTGTACGATGAAGTCATGTTTCTACCATGGTTAGCTGGTAGTGGGGGCAGACAAGAAAGGGGTTCTTTGGCTATCAATAAAAGTGATCAATTTTCTGAATTTTGCAATGCAGATCATTAGCATGTTTACAGAGGGCTGTAAAACACTGAGGCAGTATAGAAGTCTAAGTGCTATTGCTATAAGTATGTTTTTCTGTCTCTCAGTTGGTTTATGGAAAAGAGTGTATAAATTGCAATTGTTCTTAAAAATAGTGTATCACGGATATTGCTCAAACACCAAAAAAATAGATGACCTAATGGAATCTTTAAAAAAAAGGGCACCTGGAAATGAAAGTGTAAGTAATGACTGCACCAACATTGGAAACACTATATATGCTTGCATTATATTAAAAAAAATGTTTGCACAAAATATACATCTTAGGCAAACCTGCAAACAAAATTGGGAAGAAAAATGTGTACTAGTATGTGTAAACATAGGAGAAGAGCAGGCAGAACTAGAAGGCAGAGTTAGGTGTGTCATAAGTTTAGAGTTGTTGTGTTCCCACAAGCACTCCAGGTTCAATCCTTCCTGAATTCAGTTGACCCTTATCTGGGTGCTAATTGAATGTTGAACATTAATTGACCACATTTTTGCATATAGGCTCAAATAAATCTTCTAGGCTGCAATTTTATGAAAGGCCCTGGTTCTTTGAGCCTGATTTTTAAGTGAAAGCTATAAAGAAAGTTCAACAAATGAAAATTGTAAATATGCGAATTAGAGAGAACCCGACTTACCTAGTCATCAAGAAAAACGATCTCTCACACCAGAGATCTCACCAATTGAAGGATATCCTGGTCTCTTTCAAGCCTGCCATCAGGAGTCTCTGTGCAACCTCAACGAGATAGATGGTGAAGTAGAAAAAAACAGTCCTCTGTCCTTTTTCACCTCCCATTCAAGATTTCTCACCCAGTAGTCTCCCATGCTTTTATGACTTTATTTATTTGTATCCTGCCTTTATTATTTTTTTTTACAGGGCACATCCTTGAGGTATTTGTAAGTTATTGTAAGTTATTTGAGTGACATATCCAATACGCTTTCCTCCTCCTATTTACCTCAGAACAACAACCCTGTTGGACTGAGAGAGAATGACTGGCCCAAAGCCATCTTGCTTTCATGGCTAAGGTGGCACTTTAACTCACGGTCTTCTAGGCCAACATCTTAACCACTAGACCAGGGTGTCAAACTCAATTTCATTGAGGGCCACATCAGGGCTATGGTTGACCTTGGGGGGGTGGGGGGCATTGCTGACTGGGTGGGCATGGCCAGCTTGATGCCATTCACTGGGTGTGGCCGATTGGGTGGGTGTGGCCAGCTGGGTGGGTGTGGCCAGCTTGATGCCACTCCCCAAACTGTTGGCATGTTCCCTCTTCACATTGGGTAGACTGGGCCAGAAGCGAAGTGGGCCAGCCTCTTACATTTTCCAAGATACCCTGCGGGCCACATCACAGGCTGGATTTGGTTTGACACCCCTGCCCTAGACCAAGGAGGCTCTCCAATTTGCATACTGAGTTTATGTACTGTTTACTCTTGGGACTGAAAAATGGATACTAGCGGAGCAGCCATTTTCCTTCTTAGTGTCCTCTACCTGTATTGAACTTGGTCCATAATTTAAGTTATGGGCCAAATTAAGTCAATTTAAATTAAAATCAAGTTATAATAGGGATTATTGGTGCTGAAACTCAAAACAATGGCAGACTTCAATTTGGAAAAACCAGTTTTGGCTAATTCCACATTCGTTGCTTGTTGAAGTATTCGCAGAAGTCAAATATCTCCAACTGAGTTGACTTCTTCTACAAGCCAGATTTGCTTAATGATGGCATGGCTCGCTTAATGACAGCAGCAATTTGCTTAATAAATGTGGCCACAGAAAGGTCATAAAATGGTGCAAAACTCTTTTAATAACTGCCTTGTTTAGTGGTCTTAAATTGAGGACTACTTGTCTTATTTCCGCAGGAAAAAAAATGGAACTAAATCAAACAACTGGGTACCTTAGTTTTGACCCACCACTAGGGAGAATGTTGAATTTGGAGAGTTAACAATAATAATATAATAGTTTCCATCTTGTCTTCCTCTTCTCTTCCCTGAATATTTTGAAACAAATAACTAACTAAACTGTCCAGTTCTTATTTTAAATTTTACAGATGTTTTGTCTTAATTGAACAGCATGTATTTTCTCTCCCTCTGTGTGTAAAAATTTTTAAAATATCCAGATCTCTCTAGACACATTTTAATTTTCCTTCTAGTTAACCAGTGAGTATTGTTTCATTTCCCACAAGATTTTTGTTTAGCCTCACTATTCTATTGTGGAGAAAAAATAATAAAAGCGGATGACTCAGGGCATGTGTTTTTTGTCACTCAAATGAGTTTAGAAAATTGTTCTTGAGGTCTTTGTTATCAGAAAACATGATAAATTTGATATTTTAAAGATAAAAATAATTAGTATAATAAATTAAATAAAGGTGGGGATATATCTGTTCAGTTAGTTTGGAGTTACTGACAAATCCAGCAATTAAATTAAATCCATATTTGAAAGAGAATTCAATTTATTCATATTATTTTCATAGAGATACATAAAACCCCCAGGGTCAAAATGAGTTTTTTTTAAACAAGATTCCCTCCCCACTTTCTGTGAATAAATATAAATGAAATAAGTTAAACTGACAAGATTCTTGGAGATGTAACTGCTCACTCAGACTTTGATCAGTGTTAGAACATAAAACATAGAATAATAGGGTTGGAAGGGACCATAGAGGTCTTCTAGTCCAACCCCCTACTTGAACAGGAGAACCTATGTTATTGCAGACAAATTTTTTCCAATCACGTCTAGAAACCCTGCAGTGATGGACCACTTCTGGAGGCAAGCTGTTCCACTTGTTAAATGTTCTGACTGACAGGAAATTTCTCCGTAATTCTAAATTGGATCTCTCTTCCATTCATTACTTCTTGTCCTGCCCTCAAGTGCTTTGGAAAATAGGTCAAACCCCCTCCGCCCCTTAGATCTAGTCCAAGTCCCCCCAAATGTATAATTAACTAGCTTCTTGGAAGTACCTTTTTGGTTATTTATTATTTTCTTTTTGTTGTTCACTTGGGGTGTCCTGTGACAAGTATGTTTTTCTCATTTTACAAGATATCCTCTGGACTGCTAGACTACAGTAGAGAAGGCCCAACAAATATCTGGATTTATAGAGATGTTTTCTGAGTATCTGGCTCAATCCTGTCCAGGTCTCAGCAAGTTTGGGTAAAACTTCCACCTTGTGTTAGTCCACTGGCATGTTAACTGAACTTTGAAAAGCTGTCTATTTTCTTCCCAGGTCCTATATTACCAACAGTTTCACTCTAGCATGTGAAAATGGCTGTTGTCAGCAACTATATGGACTCTCGATTTGATCCATTAATGTTGTTACGCTCTATCATTGTGGTTAGTTCACAGAGGGTGAGATTTATTATTGGCAGTGTACTTCAAAGCAGCCTGAAAAGAAACCTCATTTTTCAATGATAAAAATAGAAGTATAGGTTTCTGGAGCCTTCAGCTCAACTGTTAATGATTAATAAATGTGCAAATCCACTTGCCAATTTTCCATTGCAGATTTTCTTTTTCATAATAATTTTCACAGAGACCCCTTTTGTTTTGTTACCTTGACCCTGTCTTGCAGCTCTATAGGTGACAGAATTTCTGTTGCTAAGTGAGGCAGTTGCTACCCACTTTTTAACTCCCATGGATTTCCACTTTTGGATGGAGGGACCCAATCTGTATGCTGAATTCCAAACCATGACACGGTATAGATTGATATAAAGACTTTATAATATTTCCATCTCTCCCTACTAATCCCTAATGACAAATTTACCTATTTTGTTGCTACTACAAAGGATTAATATTTAGGGAAGGATATCATAATTCCAGCATCATACTTAAAGTTCAGCTTACTCTTAACATAACCGCTACACATCTTTTGACATGGAGTCTTACCATTTACTTGTCCTGTTTTAAGATACATGCCCAATTAGATTCTTGTTTTGACGCTCAGGTCAAATTGTATTGAATCATTTGGCAGTTAGAATCAGTTTGATCTAGTGGTGACTACAAACCAGGAGATGATGAGTTCTAGTTCTACTTTAGGCATGAAAGCTGGCTGGGTGATTTTGGAACAATCACCCGAAGACGGTGAGTTCTATTCCTGCTTTAGGCATGAAACTAAGCTGGATGACTCTCTCTCTCTCAGCCCAACTTACCTCACAGGTTTGTTGTTGTGGAGAAAACAGGAGGACAAAGGAATATAATTTATATTTTCTAGTTCTGATTGAGATACAAAGCCAATTGGGTGACCTTGGGCCAGTCATTCTCTCTCAGTCCTTGGAAGAAGGCAGTGGCAAATCACTCCTGAAAAACCTTGCCAAAAATCTTCAGGGACTTATCCAGGCAATCTCCAAGAATCAAAATTACAATTAAATGGAAGAAGAAGAAGAAGAAGAAGAAGAAGAAGAAGAAGAAGAAGAAGAAGAAGAAGAAGAAGAAGAAGAAGAAGAAGAAGAAGAAGAAGAAGAAGAAGAAGAAGAAGAAGAAGAAGAAGAAGAAGAAGAAGGAGGAGGAGGAGGAGGAGGAGGAGGAGGAGGAGGAGGAGGAGGAGGAGGAGGAGGAGGAGGAGGAGGAGGAGGAGGAGGAGGAGGAGGAGATGTACGGGAGATAAGCACTTGGTTATCTATATATACATTAAATATATATATATTTAATTTGGTTTTTATGTATTTGCCCAAAAGGAAGGCTATGATAAATTCATGATTATCTGACAAAAATACAGGGAAAATTTCTACCCAAAAGTAAATCTTCTATCCCAATAAATTAATTTTGTGTACAAGCAAGCATATGCCTTCTTGCGAGAATGCACATTCACTTTCCAAGCAGAATGAATTTTTAAGGTAACCAGTTTATAACATTGACTGATCTTCCATCTGCAGACTCCCATAATTTTCTCATTCTTGGTTTCACACATACACTGATATCAACATACATACGAGGATACAGTTGGAGAAGGTGAGGCAGAGCTTGGGAGGTGGAGTTAAGTGAGGAATCAGCCTGGAGTCATTATGTTCCCACAAGAGGTCTAACATCCAACCTCTCTTGATTTCTAGCATCAATTTAGTGCTGACCATTAGTTAACTAGATTCTTATATATAGACATGAGCAATAAAATTGTGCAGTCCTGATTCTTCACACCTGACAAATACTCATTCTCCAGCTCCTTCCTCAAGGAACATTGATAAGGGGGGTGGGGAGAAGCCATTGCAGAAAGCCTTAAATGCAACAGGCCGCCATTTTCTTTCAAGCAAGGGGTCTTCAGGCTAATCTTGAAAGACATCCACACTTGTCAGGAGTCCTGTCTGTAGCCATTAGGTCCTCCTCTCCTTCAGCAGCTCTTCCATTCTTCTATTGTTACTATAGGTTGGGAGGAAACATTCTGTATCCTCTTCTTCATTTTATGTTCTGTTATGTTTTTATGGTTGGCATTCATTCTATTCAGTGGTGTGATTCAAATTTTTTTACTACTAGTTCTGTGGGTGGGGCTTGGTGGGCGTGGTGTGGAGGGCATGGCTTGGTGGGCGTGGCAGGGGAAGGTTACTGCAAAATCTCCATTCCCTCCCCACCCCACTAGCCTGCTTTCCAGCTCCATTCTCCTGTGCAGGGCAACCAAAGAAGACCCAGCCAATCAGCTGGGACTTGGGAGGCAGAGAATAGATGGGGGCAGGGCCATTCAGAGGTGGCGTTTGCCGGTTCTCCGAAAAACTCAAAATTTCCACCACCGGTTCTCCAGAACTGGTCAGAACCGGATGAATACCGCCTCTGATTCTATTGCACGGGCCTTAGAAGGGCTCCGTGCTGGAGAAATGTAGAAGTTAACATCGCCGGTCTTTGTGCAATTTGGTGATATGAAAACACAGGAAAATCAATTTTCCAGCAGGAAGGGGTTTAAGCAGAAGGGAGATGAATGGAAGAAGAAAAGACCTTCCATGTTTTGCTTTCCTGAACAGGCTGCATTGAGAAGACAAGAAAGGACTCAGGAAATCTTGAAGGCTAAACGGGGAGCAGCGTCAGCTCCATCCTGCCTTGAAATCCACATTCTTCAAGAGTTCAAGGAGGCCCCTCTGGCTGGGCCGCTTTGCCAAAACGCTTCAACCACTTATTATATCTGGATTGCCCCCCAGAGATGAAACAGGCTGAGGCGGGGGGTGCAGAATAAATATGATTTAGTGAAAGCTCGGAGCCCCGAAACACATCATTGGCTTCTGAACTCTGAACATTGAAATATTTCAAGCTTACAAGCGGAGCCTGTCACAAGAATGGACCGGCATCCCTAGCCAGTTCCTGAACATCTGCTGAGGCATTTACCAAGTTAATAGATTAGGTATGAAAATTAGGCAGGTGTTTTTCACCAAAGCCAGAAAACATCAAAATCAGATTGCCCTCCAAGTATCCCAGCACAGGCAATTGAGGTGGAATGACTCATAGAGCCTAACAGATAATAAAACACACATATAACGCTCGCTTTAAGATACAGGTGGGGAATATACTTCTGCTTTAGGAGAGGCAGGGAGGGAAACTGAGTCCTGTTTGGGAACAAGGTAATTGAATACAGATGGGTGGAAGCAAATGAAAGAATGTTGCAAGCATCTCGGTGGAATAGCTAATGGGAATGAGACAGAATAGGAAATTAAAAATTATTTGAAACAGATGGACTATTCTTTGAGGTTTTTTTTTTCCTTTCAAATTTATTAGGGACGTGGAAAAAAAAAGAGTGTCTGTTTATTTTCCACGGCCATGAAATTAATGACTTGGTGAGTTGTGCTTGTGCAGTTTTATGACTGCCATGTCATTTGTCATAATTTGGGTGCCGTTTGATATGGATTTATGAATGTTTCCTCTCTCTCTTTCCTCCCCCATCACCCCACCCTGGAGTGATTTATTGGCGTTGGTCATATGTGAATTAGACTGTCACCTTTAGTCTATGAAAGTACAAATGACAGATTATGGAAAAGTACTTCAGTTCCGAGTACAGCCAAGGAAGGTTGATGCAGCTTCTTCAGCCGAGTTGTTTGTATGGTACGTGGGAGGGGTTTTATTTCGCTTATGATTTGGAAACGGGGAAGGGGAAACCTTGGATATAAGTCAACCTTGCAGAACCACCAGGCTGAGATGAGGGCTGAAGATCTCATGGGAACACCACTTGTGGATTTCTGTTGTGGCCCGCCAGCAGCCAGCGGAGCTGGAGGCAGACTCGAACAGTGAGGAGATTGGGGAGGAACATGGGCCAGTCCTGGAGTCTGGGGAAGGCTCTGATGAGTCCTCTGCATCGGCCATCCAACAGTTATCAGCCGCCTTCAGAGTTGGAGATCAGTGAGGCAGAAGAACAGCTGGAGCCTGTTCCAGTTTGTGCATGCACAGAGCTGCCAGGAGAAGGGAACAGCTAAGGAACAAGGGTTAACTTGGGAATAAAGGCACAAGTGGATGGTGAATGATCCCTCCCTTAGGGAATAAAGAGGAGTGAAAAGGGAGTGGGTTTTGCAGGAGACAATTAGTTTATTTAATTAGTGTGAATATTTGTTCCTGACTCCTCGCCAAATATTTTCTGGTAAAGCATTGAGCTTGAAAGCTATCAAGCCTGATAAGGTCTGTGATTGTAAATCACTCTTGAAAGACTGTTTCCTGGGACTTTGCTAGATGTGAATAAGAGGAATTCACATTAGTCTAATAAAAAGGGGTTTTGTCAGGACGAGGAGTCTGCTTTGTGATTTTGTGAAGCCTGGGTCAGAACAATTTCAACTTCTTTTTTTTGTCATGCCATCAAGCCACAGAGATCTCACACAGCAGAGCCTGCTGTCAACCAAGGGTCTTCGACCTGTCTGAAGACCAAATCAGCGGGTATCTTGGCAAATATATGGTCGGAACCCCATCTGTTGCAGGAGGAACTTGATGTGTGAAGTGAGACAAAAAGTTCTACTTCTTTTGATATGGCCACCATCTCGCTGAATCGCACGTGGTAGGACTCTATTTTCCTACTTGAACTTTTGTTAATGGAAGAGAATGAGTTGTCCCTGGAATTAGTCACTTTCCTGTGCAGTTGGGTTTAGTGGCTGATACAATTCTCTGGGGAGGAAGGGTGAAGTTTTGGGGCTGGCGATCTTCTCCGGCTATGTGAAAAATCTTGGTTTCCAAAGGTGTAACCTCTTCTCAGGAACTGACTTCGAAAATGAAGGTTGGCAAACATGACTTGGCAAGGTTATTTACTGTATTTACTGCAGCTGAGTTATTTATACTTCATCAAGGCCAACCATCCTGAGACTCCAGATGTGAGATATACCTGAAGAGGACATTTCCCATAACATCATACTTGACATTAATTGGACCCTCAGCACTGGACCCTGCGGGGTGGGAGGGATTTGGGGGAAACTTTCAATCTGTAACTTTCATGTGCTTTGAATCAGATCTTGCCTTGCATTTCAAACTCAATAGAAGTACCTCTTCTCTATCTCAGTGGAGTTGGAAATTTTCTTTCATGGGTTTTGAACGGAGGCAGGTGTCATGCCCCTGTTGGAGTCAGACTCCAAGGGAGAGATGGAGCAGCTGACAGGGAGTGGGAGTGTGGCCCGGTGGTTGTGGAGGAAACTGGGGAAGGGCACAAGCCAGATGGGCATTCAGAGGAAAACCCAGGCCCATCCCCTCTTCATCCTAGGGCATGCAGAGAGAAGCGATAAAGGAGAAACATGAGTGGCATGGACTTTGGGGAGGAAGAGGCCTTGATCCCCTTCATGGGCTGCAGCTGGGAGAACTGGTTAAAAGGACAAACTGCGCATGGCAAAGTTGCTGGAAGCAAAGCGTGCATTCTTGTTGGAGCTTATCTGTGTTTTGGCTTCCTCCCAACTATGATTGCTGTGTTATCTGGTAGATGTCTGCAATTAATCATCCTTGCCTGCCATAGTAATTCCTTCAGTGTGGTGTGTGGTTTTTTTTGGTTTTTTTTTAAATTAACTTTACTTTGAGTGCAGACTGCGTTTACTCCCTCCGTAAACTGTTTTCTTTAAGAGTTTGATATCCTTCTGAGGATAATTGGACATTGGGGCCAAGTTGGAGGCATTAAAGGGATTTTCTTCTATTTTTGTGACTTGGTTATTTTTGCGTTACGCCCCGGATCATTACAGCAGGCTTGAAAAAGTTGCAGGAAAAGGCTCCTTGTCAGAAAGCAGTGGTTTTCTTCTAAGGTTTGGCAGTGCTGAGCAAACAAATATCTAACAGAAAATCTGACTTCCTAATGATAAGGGCTAAGCTACATTTTTGGAGGTTCTTCTCATAATTTGAAAGAACTTCCCCACCAATTTGGGGTGGATTGGGTGGGTCAAGGAACAGGAGCATTCTATCCTTAACAGAAGTAGCTGAGCATCTGTGCAGGGATAGAGTGGAAGAGAAATGGTGGGCACAACCAGGTGATCCAAGCTCCCCACCTCACCCCACCCCTAAACAGGGCAGTGATTATTTCCCAATCCATTTTCTTCTTCCCAGAGCGATGAAGGCAACGAGAGGTCCCATGGTAGCGTGCAAAAGTCAGAGCGCTGTGTTATCAATCAGATCACACTCTGTGCAAAGAGGACCGAGGTTTGACCTGATCATACAAATAAAATATTATTATTGGGGATTTGTTTGAGGATCTCCTTTGTGTGACCATTGGCAGGACTTAGGTTGGGAAGGAGCAAAATGTTCTTACATCCCTTTTTGCAGTGGTGGGATTCAAATTTTTTTTACTACCAATTCTGTGGATGTGGCTTGGTGGGCATGGCAGGGGAAGGATACTGCGAAATCCCCATTCCCTCCCCACCCTACTAACCTGCTTTCCAGCTCCGTTCTCATGTGCAGGGCAACCAAAGAAGACCCAGCTGATCAGCTGGGACTTGGGAAGCAGAGAATAGATGGGGGTGGGCCCAGTCACAGATGGCATTTGCCGGTTCTCCAAACGTCTCAAAATTTCCGCTACTGGTTCTCCAGAACTGGTCAGAACCGGCTGGATATCACCTCTGCATTTTTGTGATGCAGCCTATTCTTGTCTTTGGCGGGGGGAGGGCGGGGGGGGTAGAAGAAGGCAGAGAAGCCATGATGAAGAAAGGCAGGGTAGATGAACAATCTAAGTTCAGGATGTTTCAATGGTCTGATCTCGTCTTTCTCCTCTTAAGCAGGAGATCAGGTTAGCTGCACCCATCCAACATGGTGTTGCCAAAGCCGACACTTTGCTTGCAAAAGTCCTTTTATTTATGAAACCCCCCAGTCAGCCAAATGGAATCTGTTCCACATTTTTGAAAGGTTTAAAGACTTTCCTTATGCTAAGCTTTTGGACCGAACTGAGTGGGATGTAAGTTTTCAAATATGTGACATGACAGATCCTTGGCATCAACCAAATGGCAAGGGCCCTGAAGAATGGACAAAGGCAGCCCATGGTTGTCTGAACAGAAGTACAATTAAACCTGAATGGCCAGGTGTCACTGCAGAGCAAAATGACACCCCCAAAAGAGGCCAACTGGCAGGTGGGACTAGGAAAGGCCCAAGAGCTCCTGAAAATCACAGCTCAGGTGGAACAAATGAAAATGGGAGGGAGTCATCCATTGTAGCATGTCATCTACATTACCCAAAGATAATGAGAGGTTAATTTAGCGAGGGAATTTAAAGTTATGTGTTTCTAGAGTAGCCAAAGTTGTTGTTTTTTCCCCCCCTCCTCACAGCTAAGTTTCATCAAAATCTCAGCTGCTTGGTCCCCCAGTTTACGATGATTCAAACAGCTTGTTCCTGCATGGGAGGGCTGCAGTTTCCAAATGTTTATACCACAAGGTAGAGCCAGATGGCACTTCCATGGGGTTGGAGGGAACGTGTGATGTCCAACCCGTGATGGATCGACTGATGAAAACAAAAACCAGCAGCAAGATGAGGAGGAAGGGGAGAGGGGAAGAGAAGAAAAGTCCAAATCAAAACCTCCTTGCAAAGCCGTCAGTGAAATTTCACAAGAGCCCCGAGCAGTTGAGGGTGTCCCTCATTGTTTTCGTTAGTCTAGTGCAAGGAGACATGGCAAAGGCAGAGGGGTCGTAGTAAGGGTGAGTAGCTCTTTGCAGATGGAGTGTTGAGAACATGGTGGCGAACTCTAGTATCCTGATGGAGAAACAGGCCTGCTGGTTTCTTTTGCCTGTTTTCCCATTGAGTAGATCACAAGCGATTGTTTTCAACCAATCAGAGGTGGGATTCAGCAGGTTCTGACCAGTTCTGGAGAACCGGTAGAGGAAATTTTGAGTGATTCAGAGAACCGGCAAATACCACCTCTGACTGACCCCACCCCCATCTATTCTCTGCCTACTGAGTCCAGCTGATTGGCTGGGTCTTCTTTGGTTGCCCTGCACAGGAGAACGGAGCGGGAAAGCAAGTTAGTGGGGTGGGGAGGGAATGGGATTTTGCTGTAAACTTCCCCCAGGAGTAGGAAGGGAACAGGGATTTTGCAGTATCCTTCCCCTGCCATGCCCACCAAGCCATGCCCACAAAACCGGTAGTGAAAGAATTTGAATCCCACCACTGCAACTAATGATGACTTTATGTCCTCAATGGAGTGATTCTAAAACTGAGCTGGGTCTTGAACTCAATCCCAACTCTGGGAGTAGAAATACCAGACAGTTGGAGAAGACTGGGGCAGCAATATGGTTGATTTTTTTAGCTTTCCACTGGAGTCAACCTGGTTCCTTTCTTTTTGGAGGGAAGGAGATCTGTAAGAAAACTCCGCTCGGTTGCACTGTATGGCACTGAATGGTGGTCAGCAGCAACAGGGACCAAAAGCTACCTCCGTGCCATGGAAAAATGAATGCTCCATTGGATATCAGGCATCTCCCTTCTTGATTACATTGCAAACGATGCCTGTCATGACCTGGGGCATGGCACAAAGACAACACAGCCAGATAATAAGTAGGAATCCCTTTATTAGCTCCAAACTTTTCCCCCAAGATCCTGGTTACCTTCTGGTCTGGAGAAAACCTCTTCCAGGAACAGCCTTTGGCTGCAGAGTTTCCATGGTCCACCGAAAACTTTAACTATAAGTCCAATTGAGGCAAGATGAGGTAATTAATCCGACAGGGTAAGATAAGGAGTTCCAGAAGGGAAATAGCACAGCAGTAAATCAACCCAGTTGGGAGGATGCCAGGAACGCAGATAACCGCAGTCAACCCAAGATAAACTCATGTTTGTTCCCGCAAACGCAGCTCTCAGCTGTCTCTCCTTTAAACTTTCTTCCCAGGTGTGCCTAGTGAAGGGAATCAGGGCCCTTTCCTCCCCCGTAAGCCACGCAACTCATGTTGCTCTCTTCTTTGTTCTTCCCTGCATGCCCTAGGATGAAGAGGGAGTGGGTCTGGGTCTTCCACTGAACTCCTTCTCCCTTGTTCTACCTCTCCCCTGCTCTGCCCAGTCTGACTTTGTCCTTCCCCAGTTTCCTCCACAGCCAATGGAGCCACACTCCTGCTCCCTGACAGCTGTTCATCTTCCTCCTCGGATTCAGACTCTGACAGGGGCATGACAGATGTCATTCGACAGCATTTTGGTGTGGCACCAATTATAGAGAAGATGAGAGAAGGCCGTCTCCACTGGTATGGACATGAGAGCAGCACCTTCCACCGTGGCTAAGTCTCCCTACGAACTAGAAGTCAATCGCCGGTAACCTCGTGGGTGTCCAAAACAGAGATGGCAAGACACCATCAAGAAAGCTGTGGGTCTGAGCCCTGGAGATACAGCTGACCATGCAAAGTGGCGATCAATAATCCAAAAAGCGGGCCCTGAACTTGCAGGAATACGCTAGGAAGAAGAAGATCTGTAAGAAAATGCACCTTGGTACTGTATCTGATATAAGGATGTTAATGAGAAATGGATCCTTGATAAGCCTGAATGCTTCGCACCCCAATATCTTCTTCTAACCACTCTTGCTTTGGATGGGATGATGCATCTTGCCTTTGAGTAGAGAAATTTTGCTTTCTCCTGGTTGGTATTGTTCTGACCCAGGCTATACAAAATCACAAACAGACTCCTTGTCCCGACAAAAACCCCTTTTTATTAGGCTAATGTGAATTCCTATCATTCACATTCAGCAAAGTTCTGGCAAACAGTCTTTCAAGGGTGAATTGCAACCACAGACCTTATCAGGCTTGGAGAGTTGCCAGGCCGATAGCTTCCAAGTGCAACATTGTACAAGAAATACTTGGCAAGGTGTCTCTGTGAGTCATGAACAAATCTTCACACTAATTAAATGAACTAATTGTCTCCTGCAAAACCCCACTCCCCTTTCGCTCCTCTTTATTCCCTATGGGAGGGGTCATTCACCCATGCCTTTACTCCCGAGTTGACCCTTGTTCCTAACTGTTCCCTTCTCCTGGCAGCTCTGTGCAGGCACACACTGGGAACAGGCTCCAGCTGTTCTTCTGCCCCATGGATCTCTGACTCCGAAGGCAGCTGATAACTGTCGGATGGTCCTGGCCCCATCTCTGCCTCTGATGCAGAGCACTCATCAGATCCTTCCCCATATTTGAGGACTGGCCCATGTTCCTCCCCAACCTCCTCACTGTCCGAGTCTGCAGACAGGTAGTAGATGCTATGCCTTCACTTACTTCATAGCATAGCATATTATCTACTGTCTCCTGTGTCTAAGTAGACGTTGGACGGGCCTTGTGAGATTGAAGGATGGGTCCCAGTGGGCTTTAGGCCATAAGGTCCTGACCACCTGGGATGGTCAGGAATGGCCTTCATCCTGTGGAGGGTGGGCAGTAAAAGATCAATCAGTTGCTTGACTAGCCTGTCAAGAAGATTTGTGCAGGAAGGATGAAATGCATGTGAGTTAGCCTGAGGAACTCTGTTCCCTAGAAACTAGTCAACATTGAAAAACTATTTTTCTCTTTTTGTTCCTTTCTGCAGCTGTTTTCTCAGGCATGCCTTTTTTCCCCTTCCTTTGAAAGGTGAAGGGGACATAAAAGGTTCAAAGCAGGGGTGCCACTCAAACTGGTTTTCTTGGTCTAGTTCATTTCAGTTTCAGCCAGTTGTTATAAAACTTCCTGATATGTATGTTGGAATTTACTCCCCAGAATTCCTGGCCTTCTACTATCCTGGACAAGTCTTCAAAGCATCCTAGTTCAAACCCACTGGAAAATGCTAAGTAAGAGGAGACTGCAATAGAGAGAAGCTCAATCCTGAGATGATTCAAAACAAAATGAAATGGAGACAGATTCAGTTATGGTCATCTGAAGAAATCAGGTGCACACAATATAAGGCTGAAGAAACTTGGGTTGTAGCCAGGGGTGGGTTTCAAAAATCCCAGCAACTGGTTCGCTGCTGGATGGGTGTGGCCATGATGAGCAGGGCCTACTGGAACTTCCTGTTTTTGGCTTCTGGTGGGCCTCCAGAGCCTGGGGGAGGCCGTTTTTGCCCTCCCATTGGGCCTCTGGAAGGGTGAAAACAGCTTCTCGCAGCCTCTGGAGGCCCACGGGAAGCCGGAAATAGGTCCATTTTTCCACTTCCAGATTTTTCAGGAAGGCCGTTTTTCACCCTCTGAAAGGTCTCCTCCAGGCCTCTGGGAGGGCGAAAACAGCCTTCCCCAGGCTCTGGAGACCTGTTTCTGGATTTCGAGAAGGCCCGTTTTCCCCCCTCCCAGAGCCTTTGTGCAGACCCTGCACTTACCTCCATCGAAAATGGGCCATGGGGGGGGGGGCAGGAGGGGGGGCAGCAGGTCGGTTGAAATACCGGTTTGGCGAACCAGCTGTAACTTTAACATCCGGTTCGCCCGAACCGGTCTGAACTGGTAGAATCCCACCCCTGGTTATAGCTTGGCCTTTGTAAAGAGAACTATTAACCTTCTAGAATACAAGTCAGCTGGATGATGTGGTTACTAGGAAGACAAATTTTAAACTTCATTGATTGGTTTTGAAATCCTACAAGATCATTGTTCCCCTTCACCCCGAGATGCCACCTTGAGCATCCTGTTCTGTTCTTTGGATCACCGTGTGAGATCTGGAGTAACTAGAACAAGTGCTGAGAAGCAGAGGTGGTATTCAGCAGGTTCTGACCAGTTCTGGAGAACTAGTAGTAGAAATTTTGAGTAGTTCAGAGAACCGGCAAATACCAGCTCTGACTGGCCTTACTCCCATCTATTCTCTGCCTCCTGAGTCCCAGCTGATGGGATTCAAAAATGTTTATTACCCGGACTTCTGGTTTGAGCTTCTTCAGCGACAGACCGAAACCTCATCTCTGCGAGGCTTCGATCTGTGCTCACCGCTGGAGCGCCCCAAGCCGTCTGGTTTTGGGGCTAAGCCACCCCCGTAGAGGTGGTGAAGAGGGGGGAGACTGCCAGCAGGGTTGAGGAGAGCCGCATCTCTTTTCCCCAGCTGGCCATTACTCCCTTTCCCGAAGGCGGTTGCAGCGGTGGTCAGAAATGGCCACCACAAAGAAGAACTTGACCGGAAAAGAATGTGCAGAAGGAAGATAAGAAGAGAAAGTTTTGGTTGACTGGGTCAAACAGCAAAAGCAACAAATAAGGTACCCTGGAATTGAAACTGTTAAAAAACAATAACATTGTTCCCTAAGAAGATTTTTAAGCTGCGAAGGAGAGAGAAAAGGGAAAAGATTTGTTTTTCTCCTTTTCCAATACTGACAGCTAAGAGACTTAAGCAAGAAATTGGAAAAAAATCCACTTTGACATCAATAGGCATTTAATGCTGAAAATAAAAAGTCAAAGGGATAATAAAGATTTCTGGATAATTAAAAGCTTTTGAAAACAGGAAAGGAGAGAAAAAGAATAAAAGGGTAGGATCTAGAAGGGAGGAGACTGCCTGGAATTAAAAAAGAACTTATAGCAAAATCTCAACAAGACTTCCAAAAGATACACTCTAACTGAAATATCGCAACAAAAACCCCAGGAAGAGAAAGTCGAAAAAGAAATAAGAAGATATAACTCGGGACTATCTGGATTACTTGATGATTTCTGGATTCTTGGTTATTGGTTTGAATGACTAAAATCAATTGGGTGGTTGTTTAAAACTTTTTAAAATGGCTCCACTTTTAGAAGAACTGAAAATGGAACTTAAAAAGTACAAAGAAGATGCACAAGAAGGGAGAGGTTCTTTTGGCTTCGTATTTCAGTTTTTAGAAATGGAGATTTGGAACTATGAGAAACAACAAGAAATGCCTGCAGAACAAGAAGATTGCGACAAAGAAGAAGCCATCTTTAATGAACAAGTAATCTTAGATGGGGGAAAAAAGGGAAAGGGGTGAAAGAGAATGGAAAGTTTAAGATTGGGAAAAACAACTCCCCCCAAAAAAGAGTGAAAAATAAGTATAAAATCAGAAAGCAACAGAAGAGGAAAATGCAGAAGAGAGAATTAGAACTAGAGAGACAAGGGGGTAAAAAGGGGAGGGAGAAGATGAGAGGGAAGAAAGAAAGGAAAAGAAGTTATAAAGGACAGAAGCAAAACAGGGTCTATTAGAGATAATGGATGAAAACTTAATGGAAAAAGGGATTCTGCAAAGGTACATAAGATACTATGGTTATATTAGAAGCAGAAATAATTTTAGAAAATATGAAACAATGTATGATTAAAATGTCTGATAAAATAGCTATCGTAATTCAGTGGAATGCTTGTCAATAAATAAATGTAACAAAAGGTATATTTAATGATTTATAAAACATATTTGAAGAGAAATAAGGGAAAAATTAATTATGGAGATTGTGTTTTTAAGGAAGTATGATATTTAATTGAAAATAAGTGTTAAAGATGTTAAGATTTTAATGATTATTAATGATAGAACTGAACTGGAATGGAATGAGGGTTTATAATTACATATATTTAAAATCTTTTTTGTTTTAAAGAATATAGTGTGTATTATAAGAATGTACCAAGCAGAATTCGATTGGAAGTTATTTATTATGTATTATATTGAAGGTCATAAACTTAAGGTATATATTGAAGTTTAAATAAGAGTTGAATGGATGTAATTAAAAGATATAAAGGTGTCATACTCCAATTAGTAACTACAGGAGAAAATTTGTTTAATGAGAAAAGATAATATGAAATTGAAACAGAACAGACAAAAGTATAAATATAATGATTTGAATTGAGATGAGATCATCAAAATAAAGTTGAGAAAATTAAAAGAGGGAAAAAACTGTATAGAAAATGTAAAATAGTATAAGATATGGAATAGAATACAAAAAGGAGCATGAAACTAAGTTTTGTGTCTGTATTAAGAAGTTCAACCTGGGACCATGCTATTTTCAAAAAAGAGGTTTTACTTGTATTTTGTATGTGTGAAAACCCAAATAAAACTTTATTTAAAAAAATGTTTATTACCAATTATGTGGGCTTGTCTTGGTGGGCATGGCTTGGTGGGTGTGGCTTGACTTGGTGGGCATGGCAGGGGAAGGATACTGCAAAATCCCCATTCCCTCCCCACCCCACTAACCTGCTTTCCAGCTCTGTTCTCCTGTGCAGGGCAACCAAAGAAGACCCAGCCAATCAGCTGGGACTCAGGAGGCAGAGAATAGATGGGGGTGGGGCCAGTCAGAGGTGGTATTTGCTGGTTCTCCGAACTACTCACAATTTCCGCTACCGGTTCTCCAGAACTGGTCAGAACCTGCTGAATACCCACCTCTGGTGTAGAGGGACATCCCCAGAAAAGCAAAGGACCCTCCCTCATTTTCTGAGGATTGTGCCGTCTTGAACTATTCCAGACTTCTCTCCAAGTCTGGAAAGACGTTAAATGGACTGTAGGAAGACTGCCTTGAATATTAATGATGCAACTCTGAGGCAAATTTGAGGGAAGAAAGAAGTTTTCTGCCTGCTTCTCCTTGATAACCAGAAGGGATTTGCCAGAAGGACAGGTGTCTAATGGTTGAAACCATCAGCACATACGGTAAAGTGATGATGATGTCCTGCTTCCAGCAGAGCTTGCTGTGACCACACATGGGCACTTTGGAGGAGCCAAATCTCATCATCCCGGGGAAAGAGAGCAGGTGTCACAGCTTCAGAGGGGGCAGCACTCTGGCTCAACAGCCGCCTGTGGGCCGCAAGCGCATCCCCTCAGCCCTTTCAGGTTGGCTCAGGGTGCATTTCCATGCTATGGCTGGCCTTGAAGTCTACTTCCAGTCTCAAGCTGACAGATGGCCTGAGCAACTTCAGGCAGCCTTTAGTGAACGTGGCAGACACTGCTTTCTAAGGTCACCCTGTTGATTGTAAAATACAGGGCCTCAGAGTTGGTCCATTGATGGGAGTCATTAGGACCTGGAGAAATGGGGGCTGAGGCAGACTAGAGTGTGGGTTAGTTGGGGTGCTGGTAGGGCCAAGAGAGGGGTGAAGCCAAGTGGGAGATTATCGATCCCAGTAGAACCTGGCATTTAACTTTAAGGTAACACACAGCAGAATGTAATTTTCACTGCTCTAAAATACTGCAATATTGGAAATATTGTATTCTACCATTTTCCATCAATTTCCAAGTGTATTAAGAAATTGTTCGTGCATTGCCCTCATTGGTATTTATGGTAGTGTTATAAAGAATGCTAATCTGTTTGGGAAAAAATTCCACTTAGGTAAACAGAATGTGAGAAGATCCACAGAGGATCTTCTCACGTTACCTGCTGTTAGCATTTTACCCAAAAAGAGCTTTTCATGGCCCTACCTGAGAACTGTGGTTAAAAGAGGGGTCAGCCTAGAATCCTTATGTGGCCATAAACAAACTAAGTCTAACTCCTTTGAATTTCATTGACCCTAATCTAACCCCAAACAGGTGCTAGCTGTTAATTGAGAAGATTATTGTCAGGTGCAAAAGATCAGGTCTATTCCTGAAGGGCCAATTAAACTGAATTATTGCTACTTCTGCCTGTGCATAAGAATCATCTAAGAAGATTCTTATACATACTACATTCAGCCTTATCTAAGTGTGACCTGAGTTCTAGGCAGGTTGGATGTAGTTCATTTGTGGCAACATAGGGATTCTAGGCTCATCTCTCTTTTAACTCCACCCCCAGTTTCAGCCACTCCTTCCTCTACGTTTTCCCAATCTGGCACTTTCCACATATTTTCCATTGCAGTTCCCTTAAACTTGCGGGATAGGGTCTTAGCCCAACCCATCTCAAAATTGCCTGTGTGAAATGCTGCTCCAGAGTGATGGCTTTGTCACAAGCATGAGAAATCCATAGTGGGAATGGTGCAGTCGCCTCGTGGTGAAGCTCTCGCCTCACAATCATGGAGGCCGTGAGTTCAATCCTAGGTAGAAACAAATATTTCTCTCTTTGAGCACACTGAGAATATATCTGCATTGGAGACAGGAAGGGCATCTGGCCAACGGTGGGACTCAAAACATTTTACTATTGGTTCTGTGGGCATGGCTTGGTGGGTGCGGCGTGGGTTGGTGGGCATGGCTTGGTGGGCATGGCAGGGGAAGGATACTGTAAAATCCCCATTCCCTCCCCACTCCAGGGGGGAGGTTACTGCAAAATCCCCTTCCCTCCCCACCCCACTAACCTGCTTTCCAGCTCCGTTCTCCTGTGCAGGGCAACCAAAGAAGACCCAGCCAATCAGCTGGGACTCAATGGAAGGCAGAGAATAGATGGGGGCGGGGCCAGTCAGAGGTGGCATTTGCCGGTTCTCCGAACTACTCACAATTTCTGCTACCGGTTCTCCAGAACTGGTCAGAACCTGCTGAATACCACCTCTGGTTCTGAACTACTCAAAATTTCTGCTACCGGTTCTCCAAACTACTCAAAATTTCCACTACTGGTTCTCCCGAACTGGTCAGAACCTGCTGCATAGCACCTCTGCATCCGGCCATTAAAACATTCTGCTAGTTCCAGTCAGTTGTCCAGATTTCGCCCTGCAAGGGATTATGGGGTAATTCAATAAAGATGAGGAAGAGGTAGAGGAATCCATAGCACTTCAGAAGGTAAAATAAGTACAAAAGAAACAATTATAGTGTGGGTTTAAAAAAAAATCACTGAAATATTTTAAATAAGAGTCAATACCAGGGGTGGGATTCTACCAGTTCGCACTTAATCGCTAGAACCGGTTAACATTCTAAGCAGTTCGGAGAACCAGTTGTTAGAAGAAATTACTGGCCTAATCCTGTAAGGAAGGCAGGAAGGAAACATTCTGGTGTTGCTTACAGAAACTGCCTCTCCATTAACCCTTATTACGTTCTTGGCAGGACTAGACTTCCTGTCTCAGGAACTTCTCTGGAGTTTTTTTCCCCTCCTTTGCTGGTACTTTGCTTGTGTGGAGTATCAATTCAAAGTTACAATGGCACTGAAAAAAGTGACTTATGACCTTTTTTCACACTTACGAATGTTGCAGCATCCCCACAGTCATGAGAGGCCAGGTGAGGAGATGCGTGCCTCGATGTGAGTGATATTGAGTTGGCCATGCCCAGCCAATAACATGACCACCAAGCCATGTCCACCCAGTCACATGACCACCAAGCCACACCCACCACCTAAACCACACCCACAGAACGGTTGTTAAAATTTTTGAATCCCACCCCTGTTCAATATGTAGTTTTTAAAATACCCTGATGCACCAGAGACACAAGTTTTTATACCAGTTTGTTTGTCTTTCGGGATCCAATATTTGAGGGGCTGCCACAGAGAGGAGGGAGTCAAGCTATTTTCCAAAGCACCTGAAGGCCAGACAAGGAATAATGGATGGAAACTGATCAAGGAGAGATTCAACCTAGGAATAAAGATAAATTTCATGACAGTGAGAACAATCTACCAGTGGAACAGAAGTTGCCTTCAGAAGTTGTGGGAGCGTCATCACTGGAAGTTTTCAAGAAGAGGCTGGACTACCATCTGTCAGAAATGGTGTAGGGTCTCCTTCTTGGGTGGGGAGGTTGGACTTCTAACTCTGTTAATCTGTTACCTGATTCAAGACTGCTTTGAAACGTTTCGCTACCAGAAGCAGAGTCAGTAAAGACATCCAGACTCTGTTCAAACTGCATGGCTCACAAAAGCAGCTGGATTGTTTTGAACCAGAGACAGAAAATCTTGCAAATGCATCTCCCTCTCCTTGGCATTAAATACTTCGGTAATCACAACTTTAAAAATTCAATTACTTGCTCCCTTTCCATGACATCAAAGTTTGGCTGTCTATTTGCAACCTGCTTAATGGAAGGGCCATTCTTTGGTCTCAGATTTGGTGATCTAAACTACATTTTGAGTCTTTATTACAAGATCTCTCTGTGTGTGCCCTTTGCCCAAAGACTTACTTGAGGATGGAGAGATGGCTGACAACTATGTGGTATATAGTGTGTAGAAAGTCAGCAGCCATCCCTCTCTTAGAAGAATGAAATATTTTGAGGAATATTTAAAAATGCAGAATATTATATTTCCCAAAGGGAGAAATGGAAAAACATCTTTTTTAGAGGCAGAAAGCAACCCCCACTTTCCTTAATAGCTCACAGCAGATGTCAGCACTTAAGAGATAAAGAGCTTATTGGAAGAAAACAAGTATATAGATAGCTCTATTCATAAGCAAATATCCTCACCCAAGAGCCAAACAGGACGAAAGCCATTAAGCCACAATAGGAATTACTCAACACCTTTTCAGACATTGCATCACCCTCAGAGAAGTCCAACTTCAACCAAACTTAACTCAGACAAACACCCAGAATTTATACTTCACCTATAGAGCCAGCTATGACCCCCTACATAATCCCTACATGGCCCCAAGGGAGCCTGACTGTTAAGTTTGGAGAATAAGGAGACCAGACATCTGACCAGTGACTTCAACTCTTTAATAATAACAGGAATCAGAATGGAACAGAGCAATGCTATGGGCAGCAGTAACCCTTTTATAGGGTTAGCTGCTGCCTTATTAACCAATGAAAATGTGCAACAGGTTCCAACTACTGACCAATAAGGACAGTCCCAAAAGTGGCCAATCAGGGACTGGTTCTGGCCCAATCCCAAGTTGTTGTATAAGGACCAATCAAGTGTGCAGGTTTTCAACCCCTAATTTGCATTTAGGTTATTCACTTTTATTGATTCACAACACCCCTCCCCCTTGGGTTCCGTTTGAGGGGAGCTGTGATAAAATGATGATTTCCGAGGCTCCACCGGGTTTTGTCCAATGTCCGGTTCCGGTGAAGCGTTTGGATGACCATTGTTGAGTTCTATTTCGCTGCACGGCAATTCCATGCTACATTCACTGTGGTTGTCTCTGCTGCTGCGTGTTTCTTCGGGGTTTTGCAGTTCGTTTTTCCCCGTATTAAAGTTCCCTGAAGACATCAACTCCCTCCCCGCTTCACGCCCGGTGCTTCGCTGGGCTGTAGGGCTCCCGTTGACCCGCTATTATTTGTATCAAAGTCAATTCCCTCGATACTCCCTCCCCCTTGAGTTGTTGAACCGGGGAAGTCATGGCCGCTGGGTGGTAATCTCGATCGGAGTTGGTCTATGTGGCATTTCCACACCCTCCCATCGTCTGTTAGCAGGCGGTAAGATCTAGGCCCGGTGAGGTGGGTAACGGTTGCGGGTATCCATAACGGGTCGCCGGAAAAGTTTTTGGCAAAGATTAAATCGCCTACCTTAAATTCCCGGCATTTGCTGCTGGAGCCGACAGGTTTTTCTGGTGCGAAAGCGGGGTGGAGCTGGTCAAGGTGCGATCGTATTTTCCGCCCCATAAGAAGTTCAGCGGGTGTTTTGTTGGTCACGCTGTGGGGCGTGATGTGCTGCAATAAGAGGATTTGATTGATTTTCTCGTCGATGTTGCCAAATTCCATTTTATGCAGGGTCTTTTTCACAAATTGTACCATGCGTTCTGCACGTCCATTCACCGCAGGGTGCACGGGCGAGGTCAGCACATGGCGGATGCCCCGATCAGCCAGATATTGTTCAAAGGGCAATGCAGTGAACTGCGGGCCGTTGTCCGAGACCAACACGTCCGGAAACCCGTGCGTGGCAAATAGTCTGTTTAATTTATTAATAACTGAGTCGGTTGTTGTTGCGTGCATTTGATGAATCTCGAGCCAGTTAGAATAGGCGTCGACAGTAATCAGGAAAGTGTGACCTTTGGTAGGCCCCGCAAAGTCAATATGAATACGGGACCACGGTCCCCTCGGTGTTTCCCATTCGGTTGGGCTTGCTTTCGGTGGGGCGTTGCTGACATCCTGGCAACGTTGGCACGTAGCGACCCAGGCCTCGATTCTTTTGTCGATTCCCGGCCACCAAGCGTAGCTGCGTGCGAGTGATTTCATCCGCACAATGCCCGGATGTCCCTCATGCAATACCGTCAACACAGTCTGTTGCAATTTGCCAGGGATTACGACTCGATCGCCCCACAAGATACAGCCTTTTTGGGAAAACAGTTCGGTTTGGCGGGCTTTGAAAGGCGCCCATTCAGGTGCAATTTGGTCCGTCGGCCACCCCCGTTCAACCCAACGTAGTATGTGTTGCAGAACTGGGTCACGTTTCGTTTCAAAAGCAATGTCTCTAGCCGTCAAGGGTGGTGCCTGTAGAGTTTCAATCTGTAGTGTTGAGAGGGTTGGGGCTGGATCCACAACAGCGTCTGGGAGCGGTGTTCTGCTCAATGCATCGGCGTGGAGAATCGATTTCCCCGGGCGGTGCTGCAAGGTGTAGTTGTAGGCCGCCAGGAATTCAGACCAACGGGTCATTCTGGGGGACAATATATACGGGGTTGGTTTATTACCCGCAATGATCCCCAGTAGTGGTTTATGATCAGTGATTATTGTAAACGCACGGCCATAAACATATTCGTGAAATCTTTTAACTGCAGCAACAATAGCTAAAGCTTCTTTGTCCAGCTGACTATAATTTCGTTCAGCTTTAGCTAAGGTTCGCAAAAAAAAACGCGATGGGGGCTCCGCTCCGTTTGGTAACACGTGGGCCAGAATTGCCCCAACCCCAAAGGTGATGCATCACACGTGATAGTGAGCGGCAGAGTCTCGTTGTACTGCATAAGTACTGAATCAGAAGTTAGCAATTTCTTTACTTGTTGGAAAGCATGTTGTTCCCGTTGTCCCCAAACCCACGTTGCTTTTTTGTCTAATAGTCTATGCAATGGTTCAGCTACTGTTGCTTTGTGGGGTAAAAACACATTATAGAAATTGATAAGTCCAAGGAACGCCTGTAGGTCTGCCTTGTTCCTAGGAGTGGGTGCCTTTTTAATTGCTCATAATTTGTCTTCGTGGGATGAATTCCTTGGCTGTCCAGGAGGTATCCCAAAAATTCTACTTTTTCGGCACGTAAGTGGCATTTATCCTTTTTACTCTGAGGCCTGCATTTTGGAATCTTCGTAAAACCTCTCTGAGTCGCTTTTTCTCTAGGATGTCTTTGTTAGGTGCGGCGATGAGTACATCGTCGAAATATGGGACAACGCCTTTTATCCCTTGTAACAACCTTTCCATTAAACTCTGGAAGATTCCAGGGGCGACGCTTACTCCGAATTGGAGCCGGTTGCATTTAAATGCGCCCCTATGTGTTACGATCATTTGCGCCTCGGCTGTGGTTGGGTCTACAGGCAATTGTTGATACGCCTGGGCTAAATCTAGTTTGGCGAAAACTTTCCCGCCGCCCAGAGAATGGAGTAAGTGTTGCACTACCGGTACTGGATAAGCACTTTGCTGCAGTGCGTGGTTTAATGTGGCCCGGTAGTCTCCGCAAATTCTTAGGGACCCATCAGGCTTGATAGGCGTTACTATCGGGGTTTCCCAACGGGCGTGGTCGGTGGGTTCCAGTACGCCCTGCGCTATCAGCTTATCGAGTTGTTCGTCGATTTTAGGCTTTAAGGCGAACGGCACCCGACGCGGCTTAAGGCGGATGGGTGCTATTTCAGGGTTCAAGTTAAACGAGATTGGGGTCCCCTTATACTTGCCTAGTCCGTTCGTGAAAACGTCTTGGAATTCTTGCATGAGTGCTTCCTCCCAATTGACGCTTTCGGCCTTGTGGACTCCGGCTACAGTGATTCCGAGCGGCCTGAACCATTGCAGGCCTAGAAGACTAGGCCTGTCTCGATCCACGACAGTCAGTGGTAGTGCGACGGTGCGGTCCTTGAATGAGACCTGGAATCTGCGGGACCCGACGACGGGAATTCGGTTGCCCTGATAGTCTTTGAGTATAACCCTCTGAGGGTTAAGGTCTTGGCGGCGAATCGTTGGAAGGAGCTGTTGGAGCGTTTTCCACGACACCATCAGAGAGGGAAGATCCCGAGTCTACCTCCATCACGCAAGGTTTGTTTTCGATGGCGACCTTTACTCGGATTTTCCCGGCATCAAGGGATGTAGCGTGGCCTATGGTGATTGTTTGGTGGGTCTCTTCCCGCCTGGTTTCTTCACGCCTGGTGGAAGTGGTGGACGGCTTGTTTCTGTAGGAGTGGTTCAATTTTTCTCGGTGAGTGCCGAAGAATCCTGAAGACTGGAATTCGGCCTGTCGGGGTTTGGAGTTCTGTTTGCTCCTGCAAACCTTTGCGATGTGACCGCGTCTCCCGCAATGGCGGCAAAGTGCGTCAAGGAATTTGCAGCCGGATCGTGGGTGATTTGCTCCACAGCCGGCACACGGTCGAAATGAGTGTTGTGAGGACTAGTCTCTCTCCGTTCGAAGTCGGTTGACCTCTTCCTCATCGCTGTCGGACGGGGACTCTAGGTCTTCGTGGTGAGTTGATACCGGGTGTCTCTCTGAGCGAGGCGAGGTATCAGTGGCGAGTTTACGTAGCGGTGCATTGGTGCGGCGCATTTGGGCTGCCGACTTCTTTGTCGCCTCCGCTGCCGAGGCTTCTTTAAGGGCATCGGTGAGGCTGATGTCCCCCTTAGCCATAATTTTGCTCTGGATAGCGCTGTCTTCTAGGCCCAGAACCAGGCGGTCCCGGAGGGCTTCTTCCAAGTCGGCGAACCCGCAGAGGCCTCCTAGGTTCCGGAGGTCCGCGATGTAATTGGCAAGGCTTTCGCCCTTCCGTTGATCCCTCTGGTAATATTCGTGTCTTCTTACTAGGGTTGGTACGGAGGGCGCGTAGTGAGCCCGTAGTAACGGCTCGAGGACGTCCCAGTCCATTTCTTTTACCTCTGCTGGCTTGGCAAGCGACTTTGCCATTTTAAACACGGTTGGCCCACAATGCGTTAGAAAGATAGCTCTTTTTTTGCCGGTTGTTGCATCTTTCAAATTGTTAGTTTCCAGAAACATCTGGAACCGATCCATGTAGGCCTCCCAGTCTTCGGTCTCTGGATTGAATGGAGCGGGTGGTACGGCACCGCTGGCCATGTTGCCGTTGATGGTGTGTGTTCGACCACGTGCTCTGTTAGTTGCTCTGTAGATTAGTCAGCTCTTCGGTCTCCGAATCCCACCTTCGTCGCCAGTGTTAAGTTTGGAGAATAAGGAGACCAGACATCTGACCAGTGACTTCAACTCTTTAATAATAACAGGAATCAGAATGGAACAGAGCAATGCTATGGGCAGCAGTAACCCTTTTATAGGGTTAGCTGCTGCCTTATTAACCAATGAAAATGCGCAACAGGTTCTAACTACTGACCAATAAGGACAGTCCCAAAAGTGGCCAATCAGGGACTGGTTCTGGCCCAATCCCAAGTTGTTGTATAAGGACCAATCAAGTGTGCAGGTTTTCAACCCCTAATTTGCATTTAGGTTATTCACTTTTATTGATTCACAACACTGACAACAGCCAATAGAATAATGTTCTTGCACAGGAACAGGAAGCTCAAGTGCAAAGCCCAAAAGAAGGTCTCCAGTGCTTTTCTCCTGGTCTGGAACTGAACCAGATGAATATTTCTTCCAACAAGTGGTTAAAAGCATGGACTAAAACTGGGGGCATATCCACAGAAATGAAGGAAACAATGCAGCCCTTTTCTGTATGTGTCTTGTGCCTTCACATGCACATTGAAAAGGGCCAGATCTTGGATTGTGACACCACAATGCTACTGTTGTCATCCTGCAGATGCCTCCAACGGGATCATAAATTCAGATGCAGGGGGCACCGAATGAAAGTTTCAGAGCAGACGAATAAGCTCTGCATAGTGCGTCAGTTCCTGGAGGCTCTGGATCTATCCAAAACTGCAGCAGGATGGAAGGTGTTGGTGTTGGAAGAATGACACATTAATAACAGGCTGAATTCTCAAGTCAGATGTTTAAAGATGAAATAACTGATGAATCATTTCTCTGTCCAGAGTCAGACAGTGCTTAGCAACATCTTGCCAAATGTAACAGAATGTCATGATTTTTGGTGCAAAGCAAAGTGATAATGATATTTTACGTTCTTTTCAACATTTGTCAAAAGTCCAAGGAAGCAGCTTTTCACACGAAGGCCACTGTGGGGCAACAGGTGAAGGAATTTATGGGACTTGTAGGACTCTACTCAGACTGACATTTGTTGCTGTTGGTTTCTCCCCTGGCATAAGCTGCCCTAAATGTGTAACAAGTAGAAATTCAACAGGTGCTAATTCCCTACAGAGAAATGACTCAAGCATGGCAGGCAGAGATGGAGTGAACATCCAAAAACAATGGAACAGAAGTTGCTTTCGGAAGTTGTGGGAGCTTCATCACTGAAGGCTTTCAAGAAGAGATTGGACTGCCATTTGTTCAGAAATGGTGTATAGGGTCTCCTGCTTGGGTGAGGGGGGGGGGTTGGACTAGATGACCTACAAGGTCCCTTCCAACTCTGTTAATCTCACTGGACTGCCTGTGGGAGTTAGGGATTGAAGCAGAGGTGAGATTCAGCCGGTTCGGACCGGTTCTACTGAACCGGATGTTAAATTTACATCTCGTTCACTGAATTGGTAGTTGAACTGACTGGCTGGCCCCACATGCCCCGCCCTCTCCCAGGAGTCTCTACATGGCCTGTTTTGGATGTAGGTAAGTGCAGGGCCTGCACGGAGGCTCCGGGAGGGTAAAAAACAGGCCTTCTGGAAGTCTGGAAATAGGCCTGTTTCCAGTTTCCAGAGGGCCTCTGGACCCCAGGAGAGGTCGTTTTCACCATCCCAGAGATCCGAGGGAAGCCTCCGGACCCTGGGGAAGGTGAAAAACAGCCCTCCTGGAAGTTCCAGTGGGCCATGCCCACCATGGCCACGCCCACCCAGCAACCAGGTAGCGAACCGGTTGTTGGGATGTTTGAATCCCATCCCTGGATTGAAGGCATCATTTTGAATAAGGGTTCCCCTCTCACCTTCGTGGGAATTTCTGGCGGGCAGTGAGATGAGAAAGGACAAAGTTATTTGTCCACTTTTCTTTACCTCTTTTTTCTGACTCAACTTTTCTCTCCTTCCCCAGCCACCCCCTTTGTCAACATTTCTTTCCTGTGTGATAATTAGGTTTAAAAAAAAACCCACTTTCCATCTCCAAAAGTTTTTCTTCTCCTCCAGGAATTTCCAGGGAAATTTTTTTCAGAGGAATCAGGAAAATATGGAAAGAGAGAGCGGGGCAAATTCTTCCCTTAGCAGTCATCTCCAGCCCCCCACCCAGTTAAATGCAATTTTGGGGAGCGTCTGTTTCCGCCCGTTATAATCACCCCGAAGTCTCTGTGAAAACCATAAAAACTCTGAGAAAATGCCATCACCTTAAAACCAAAACAGCCGCCTGCATTTAGATTGAAGGACATAAAACATGAAAGTTAGATTTATGGGTTTCTTCTCTCTCTGAGCATTCTAATCCTCCACTTTTATCCTCCAAACAGAGATGGATGTAGGTGATCTGTCTTTGTTTGGATCCAATTAAAATAGGCTTTTCAGAAAGCTTCGTTCGGCTAAGGCCAGACCTGGTGGTTCTTCTCATCAGTTCTCCAGTGAGTAGAGCTAGGCAGGTGGACTTTTTCTAAGCTGCAGTTGGAAAGTAAAGGGCAAAGCTGTGAATTAGCAGAAAGAAATAACTGAATGAGAGCTGATAGGGGAATATAAACCATTCCCTTTAAAAAGGCACATGTGTTTTTTCACTCTGTCTGGATTTATTTTGCCAGAGATAGTTAGTCTAAAGGTACCACTTTCTGCTTTAGACAGGCCATCACTTTCCATCAGTCCCTGCTTTAAGGCAGCACTTTATTTCTACATACATCATAGTGTGTTTGCCTTAATAATGTTTCAAGAGGGGTGGGAGTTTCCTCAAGTTACAGTGGAAGAGAAAAGAATTGGATTCTTCAAAGAAAGTTGACGATTGTAATGGAGAATTGAAACTCTTCTCCCTCCTCTTCCTTATGAAAAGATTTTCCATCTTCTTACAATACATGTGGTTCTTTCAGCCATAATAACGACTTTCTCCATGACAGGAAGAATAAGGAAAGAAGGAAAAAGAAAAAAGAGGTGTGATGAGAGAGAAGGAATCTTAAACAGTGGAAACAGTTTGTCAAGTTTTCATATCAGAATAAACATTGTCCAGGCTGAAGGTAATGGAAGAAAACTTGAAGTTATGCAGCCTGGCTCCTGGGATCATCTGATTTCCAGAATTTGGAGTACTTGGAGTTAGTATTTTGGCATACAATACAACTGTTTCGCCCAAGGTGTTGCCCTACTGGGACTCTAACTCAGCTGGTATGGCTAGAAATTCTAGAAGTTGTAATTGATAACCCATCTGGATAGCACCAGATTGAGAGGGGTGTTTGAGAATATGCAACTGTAAGTATGTGGTGTGGATGATTATTCCTAGCTGGTATCTTCTTTGTTGCTTGAATTTGTCGGACACCTGATACTACCCCAGGAAGAAGAAGAAGAAAAAAACATTTGGGCTACTTTCACACAGAAATGTTTTGATCTCTCACTAAACCTGGAGATAATTAGCAGCACTCACCTGCCAACTTCAAAACACTGAGAATACATGTGGGCCTATCAAAGCTAACTTCCAACCAACTGATAGAAAAATAATCCAACCATATTCCACTCTCTGAATTTGACAGTTCCTGGAACAATGAAAAATTTCTCATTCCCAAACCTTTTGGTCACCCTACTACAAAAAAAGATGTTGAGACTTTGGAAAAAGTTCAGAGAAGAGCAAATAAGATGATCCAAGGCCTGGAGACTAAACCATATGAAGATTTTGGGTCTGGCTAGTCTAAAGAAAAGAAGAATTAGGGGTGACATGATAGCAGTATTTCAGTATTTGAGGGGCTGCCACAAAGGAGAGGGGGTCGAATTATTCTCCAAAGCACCAGAAGGCAGGACAAGAAACATTGGTTGGAAACTCATCAAGGAGAGAAGCAACCTGGAATTGAGGAGAAACTTCCTAACAGTGAGGACAATTAATCAGTGGAACAGCTTGCCACCAGAAACCGTGGGCACTCCATCACTGGAGGTTTTTAAGAAGAGACTAGACAGTCACTTATCTGAGATACATAGGTTCTCTTGCAGGAGCAGGAGGCTGGATTAGAATCCAAGATAGGGGTGGGATTCAAATTTCTTAACAACCGGTTCTGTGGACATGGCCCAATTTCTGGGTGTGGCTTGGTGGTCATGTGACTGGCTAGGCGTAGCTTTTCTATGTAAATATTATAAATATTTATGTGAATATTGAATTTTTTATATGAAAAGCAACTTTTACCCAAAATCAAGCAAAGCAGGCAGGCAGATTGAGTTGCTCACAGAATCACAGATCCACTCAGAGATCTATCTTTCTGCAATCTGCTACCTGAGTCTGCACTGAAAAATAGAAACTTCAGTCCTAAGGAAGGTTCAGCTCTGCTTTCAGATTAACTAGAAAGCAAGAAATCCAACTATTTCCTGCTTTGTAGTTAATCTAAATCTCCTGGCACAGCAGAACAGCTGATGGTTGGGGGGGGAAGGGAAGAAAAAATAGGAACTTACCAAACACAGGCAAGTTTGAGGGTACGCGTGCCAGGTAAAGAGTGAGTGGGTGGGGAGGGGAGGGGCCAGCCAGTGGCACAATTTGCTGGTTTTCTGAACTGCGCAGAATCGTAACAACTGGTTCTATAGAACCAGTCCGACCAGGTAGAATCCTACCCCTGTTCCAAGGTCCCTTCTATTCTATTCTATTCTATTCTATTCTATTCTATTCTATTCTATTCTATTCTATTCTATTCTATTCTATTCTGTTCTGTTCTGTTCTACTCTACTCTACTCTACTCTACTCATCTAAACCTTACAAAAAAGAGAGAAATAATTAAATTGCTCATATTTTGCAACCCTCAATGCTGCTCTCCCCTACATTCAGTAGGTGTTATATATATTTGTTTGGTCATTTGGGGGAAAAATCTTATTGGTTGTTATGAGAGGAAACTCGGTGGCTACAAAGATGCTATTACTCACTTGCATTTAAAAGACTTTGCAAGCTCTGAAGGTGAATCATCTGTTTTTGCAACCAAGCTTTTTTTTTCCAGATAGAATTGTGGCTACCGCACCAGGTAAAATTCATTGGAGGAGAGGAAGGAAAAAAAAAAAGGATATTACTATCCAGAAGCAAAATGTTCAAAGTCTTAATAAATTATCCAAGCCCCAAGTGATTTTGTTTAAACTTCACAGTGGTACAGAGAATCAGATTTGATAATAATTTAAATAACCAAAGAAAGACAAATGAAAACCTGACTAGCCTGAGCTCCATAAAGCTAACTGAAGTCCCAAGGCTGATGGTTTTTGCAGGTCCTGGCACCATGTGAATTAAATGAAGGAAGCACATATGACTCAGTTATCTAAGGTTGTTTTTCTATCCTGTTCTAACAACTCTAAAGAAGGTTTAATTTATGTTGGCTGGTAAGTAATGTTATATTTCATTGGCATAAAAAGAAGATTATTCCAGATGACTGCTGCAGTCAACTTTTTAAAACCTCAAAGCGAGGAATTTTGGGGGGTTCAGAGGAACTTCTGGCAACTAAATCCATTCAGGGCCTATTTGCACTGGTGTCAGCTATGTTGAGTTCAACCATGCCTGGTTCCAGAGAAACAGTCTGTTAGACTGAAGTTTTAAAAAGCTAAGAAGAACGTTGGGATTTGGAAATGTAGGAATATACTAATATAGTAAATTTCTGAATTCTCTATGCCTTCTGGTCCTTAATAGCACCATTTGTCACCCAAATATAACAGATTTTCTTATTATATTGCATCATTTTGTGAGGGGTGCTGATCAGTGATGGGATTCATTTTTTTTTACTACTGGTTCTGTGGGCGTGGCTTGGTGGGCATGGTGTGGTTTGGTGGCTGTGGCAGAGGTGGGATTTGCTGATTCTCCGAACTACTCAAAATTTCTGCTACCGGTTCTCCAGAACTAGTCAGAACCTGCTGAATACCACTTCTGGTGCTGATATATGGCAAGACAGAAATAGTTGCAAATACATTGCACAGTTTCTCATGCCCCTTTCAGCTAGTAAGTATAAGAGGTGCAAAACATATTTATTTCATCAAAATCTTCAGTAAAGCAAGCGAATTGTTGATATTTAATAACAATAGGCGCTGTGTCTAACCGGCTTGGTGGATAGGTTTAAAAATGATGCTTTAAAATTATAATGTGTTTATTATGTTAATTTATTCTTTTATGGGCATTATGACACCCAAGGCCAGAAATTCAGAGCTTCCTAGGATGAGTATGGCTTGCCTTCAGAGGTTGTGGTGGTTTCATCACTGGAGGCTTTCAAGAAGAGACTGGACAGTCACTTGTCTGAAATGGCATAGGGTCTCCTCCTTCTTCTGAGCAGGGGATTGGTCTAGATGACCTACAAGGTCCCTCCCAACTCTGTTATTCCATTATGTTTTGTTCAGTACTCCTCGACTAATGATTGCAATTGGGATCAGTTTTTCTGTGGCTAAGCAAGGCGGTTATTAAGTCTTGCTGTGAGTCACATCTGATTTTGCAACTGTGCTTGTTAAGTGAATTAAGCAACTTTGGCTCCCCCCAGTTGAGTTTGATTGTTGGAAGCCAGCTGGGCAGGTCACGTTCTGATTGCCAAGGGCCTGAATGTTGGTCCGATGACCGTAGGAATGTTGCAATGTTCATAACTGTGAAGACCAGTTGTAAGTCACTTTGTTCAGTGCTGCTGTAACTTCGAACAGTCGTGTCAGCCTTCAAGATCTTCTTCCTTTGCTTTGCTTCTTTCTGGCTGTCATGAGTAACAGGGGGGAAGGAAGGGGAAAAAATATGGGAAGTGAGCTGGAGGTGTTGCTATCTAATATTGTATAAACTGAGGAGGGTTTTTCTTTCTTGCTTAGCTTTCTCTTCTCTGCGCAACTGCAAACCTTTGTCTGAGTAAGCCAAGGTCAACTAATCATCACCACCTGAGGATGTCCACATGATGAGGTTCACAACTTTTAATTGGAAGAACCGTTTGAACTATTGGGGGTGGGAATATTTCAATCCCTTGATATATGTGATGTACGTGCCTATTTCCTCAGATTCAGAATTCTCTTGTTGCTACCACTTGACTTCCAGTAAAAGATATCTTTTCTCTAATTACAAGAGTCTAAGTATTTCTTTCTTGGATTTTGAACGGAGCACCAGCTGACAAGTCGCTAAACGAATGACTGTAAATCGTGGGCTATCTGCCAACCCATAAAACATGTTAACTTCTAATAATCCTTTGAAGTTTTGGGAGTGTGGCTCGAGGCTCGTGATTTAATTGGAGTAACTGCAGGAATCCTGACACTACCTGCAAGGGAAGGCTGCTCAGGGTTTGCAGGGGTTCGGGACAGCCCCTAGCTAAGATTCTGTGCAGTTCAGAGAACCCCCAAATCCCACTCCTGGCTTTTCCTGCGCACCCCAGAAGTTCCCACACAGCCCATTTTGGATGCAGGGAAGTGCAGGGTGCATGCGGAGGCTCAGGGAGGGCAAAAAATGGGCCTCCCGGAAGTTCAGGAAGGCTAGAAATGGGTCCGTTTCTGGCTTCCAGAGAGCCTCCAGAGCCTGGGGAGGCCGTTTTCGTCCTCCCGGAGGCTTGAGGAAAGCCTCTTGAGCCTGGGGAGGACAAAAATGCCCCCACACTGTGGTGTAGGAGGCTGACTAGACCAATGTCCACCATGGCCACGCCCACCCAGCAACCGGGCAGAGAACCCTTGGCTAAATTTTTTGAAGCCCACTCCTGACTACCTGTATGTGTGAAATAGTCAAGATGGTGCCTCAGGTACGGTGTTGGCTACAGCTTGGGTAACTTCAAAAAAGGGCTGAACCAGTTCAAGAAAGTCAAGGGGATCAGCGGTGACGAGCCTTGAGAGTAATGTGGCGGGCTCTGAAGGCCATCTGTTGGGAGACTGATGGAGTAAAACAAGGGTGTCAAATTCTATTTCATTGAAGGCCGCATCGAGGTTGTGTTTAACATCGGGGGGCCGGGGTGGATGTGGCCAGGATGGGCATGGCTAGCTTGACATCACTCATGTCAGGGGTACCTGTGGTGGCCCAAGTGCTCTGCCAGCGAAAATGGGCTCCTGACCTCTGTTTTCAGCCATGATGTCCTCATGCAGCCCTCTGCCAGTGAAAACAGAGTTGGCAGGAGGCTATCATGGCCATAAACAGAGCCTGGGAGGGTTGCACGCAGCCCTCCCGAGCTCTGTTTTCGCTGGCAAAAGCACCACGGCAGTGATGATATTCTACCGGTTTGGCCCGGTTCTGCCGAGCCAGTAGCGACAATGAGCAGCGGAGACCAAACCGGTTCTCTCCTCCACTCTGCTGTTGGGCCAACCCACCCACCCGGGCTCCCATACTCACCTTTATCCTCTGCTTTTGAAGCACAGCTGCTTTGCGTGGCACAGAAGAGTGCTGTGCGGCAGCTGCTGAAGTGACCAGGATAGTAAAGGCTTGCAGGAGGTGATTTGTAATGTGCCTCTGTGCCTGCACAAACACCTCTGTGCCTGTGCAAAGTGCATGTTTAGTGCATGTGCACATGCAAAGTGTGTGCACACACCCAAAGAGCACCCACCAAGCCATGCCCACCGAACCAATGGTAAAACTTTTTGAGTCCCACCACTACACCACGGGCTGGTCCTTTGCTGTTTCCAGGGCAAGTCCATGGGCCCGATCTAAGCACCCCGCTGGTTGGATCCACCTCCCGGGCCTTGAGTTTGACACCCTTGGACTACATAGATCAGGGTCCAATCCAGCACAGCACTGTTTGTGTCCTTGTCATCATTGTCACCATCTTCACACCTACCCACAGACACACACACACACCCCTCCTAAGCCCAGTGTTTTTACGCCGATGTAAACCCTTCCTTAGCCTGATGATATCAAAGGACTTTTCCAACAGCACTTCAGCACACATATAGTCAAATATATGAGCATGTGTGTGTGTGTGTGTATCTTTTGACTAGATCGTAGCTTTCTACAGCTGTTTCATGCTGGGCTGGTGCACCTTTGAAATCTCTCCTGATGCTAATCAATACAGGAGCTTAGCTCGTTTATAGACATGGGAAGGGAAATATTAAACGCTGCAAATTTTCTGGGGCTTTTATGTCAGGTATTTGCCAGGTGCCAGTGGAACTGGGCCAAAGTTTGTTCTTTGAAGACAATCTGGGAAACCTCTGTTTCTTTCCCGCCTACCCTTTTTGGATATGTTTGCTGTCTGTTTTATTTCACAATTATTAACGTAATTTCACAGCTGTAGTATTACACACATGAACTTGGAAGCAACCCCCTTCTTAATTTTAGTGGGACCAGCTTTGGAATATAAATGTATTGTTACAATTTATATTGTTTTATTGATCCCTAGTATGATTTGATTGCTTATTAGTAACCTATAACTATCACTATGTGTTGTATCTTATGATTCTTGATGAATGTATTTTATTTTTTCTTTATGTACACTGAGAGCTTATGCACCAAAGACAAATTCCTTGTGTGTCCAATTACTCTTGGGCAACAAAAAATTCTATTCTATTCTAGATCCATATGACACAATCCCTTTCAAGTCGATCCTCCAACTCCCACCAAATCCAGTACAGGTTCAGATCTTTAGATTTATTAGAACTGTTGGATATTTAATTGCTGAACTATGTCATTGGCAAACTGTTGATACTAGTTGGGGTTCCTATCTTTGAAATTGCCTCCAAGGTTTTCCAGATCTGGCAATAATTTGCAGTGAAGATTTTTAAGCCCAGTGGGGCTTAATATCAGATAAAAGTTCAAAAAAATGGATATGTATAATTTTGGCCTGCTTACAATAGATGATTCAGATCATTTGTTGTTGTTGTTGTTATTATTAGCATTATCTCTTTTATTCATTAAACATGAAACTCAGTCAACTGAACATTTAAAAATGTATCACAAATATAATTGACTTGCACTGATGGTTGATATGAGTTGCTGCCAGCATCCTAGGTATCAACCAAGCATCTTCTTAAAATGTAGTTTTTTGCAGTTCTGCTGGTGTTATTGCAGGAAGCTGCAATTTCCTGATGTATTTTGCAAAATTCTTGGCCATGGGACTAAGTGCCCTGATGACAATGGGTATCACTGTTACATGTTTCATCCATAATCATGTAGTTTTGATGACCACGTCGCAATATTTCGTGATTTTTTTCCAGTTCTTTTTCTTTGACTCTGGCCTCTCCCGGTACAGCAATATCAATCAACAGTACGCTTTGGTTTTCAACAACTGTGATATCTGGCATGTTGTGTTCCAAATGACGATCCGTCTGTATTCAAAAGTCCCACAAGATCTTCACCATCTCATTTTCAACAACTTTTTCCACTTTTCTGTTCCCATGACTTATCGGATACAGGTAAGTCATATTTTTTTTACATAATGATCAGTGGATTAATTTAGCAACTCGGTCGTGTCTAGCCTTGTAAGCAGTTTGCACATTTTTTTCTGCATTCACATATTAAGTGCAAAACAGTTTCAACTTTGTCATTGCAAAAGTCAGCAGTTTTGATGGTCAGTGTTTGTTTTTTTTGTATCTTTGCTTTCATGGCATTAGTTTGCAGTGCTTGTTCTTGGGCAGCAAGTATTAAACCTTCTGTTTCTTTCTTGATGGTTCCCATCTTAAGCCATGCCCATGTCAAGTTGTTATCACATTTTCCTTCAATGTTTTTCAAGTGCTGCCCATGCAAAGCTTTGGTTTTCCATCCATTATGTATGTGTATATGTATAATTTTGGCCTGCTTACAATAAGTGATTCAGATCATTTATTGTTGCTGTTATTGTTATTATTAGCCTGAGTTTGAAAGATGTTTGGCAAGGAAGATAGTTCTCATTTTGAAGGGAAGATGAACATAGTTGATGCAAAAATCTAAAGCTGCTTTAGCTGCAAAAAAAATTAAAAAAATAGAAGATGACCGGTTAAATAAACATGGCCTAATAAGTGTCATGGGTGTTCCAGCAAATAAATTTCCAAGCAATTGGATATTAATTTCAAACAAGATACAGCCAACAATTGAGTGCAGAGATAAATTTATTACAAGAAATGGTATCTGGAAGCCTAATATGTAATGAAGGATGTCATAAGATATCAGCCCAACAAAGTAGAGCAATATAAATGACTGAATCATTCATTATTGTAAATCTTTCTGTCTTGGGAATGAGTTATATGTATGGTGAATTAATAAGTTATTCTGATGTACAGTCAAAATGATTCAGGCTGCGGTCTTCTCCTCACTTATCTAGGAGAAAACCACTTCCCACTCAATAGGCCAGGACTTAGATTTGAATTATGGTCTGTCTGCCACATTTCCCATTGCAAATACTGTTATCTAAACCCGGGGTCTCAAACCTTGGCAAATTTAAAACTTGTGGATTTCAACTCCCAGACATGGCCGGCTAGGGAATTCTGGGAATTGAAGTCCACAAGTCTTAAAGTTGCCAAGGTTGGACACCCCTGATTTAAACAGATAAGAGGGAAGATGGCAGAGAGCACATTTAGAGTAGCTACAGCTTCTGCATGCATGCATATGAATATGCATCTGGTGTGCACACATACAAACACCTTAATCTTTTCTTTTATGCAGACTCCCTAATGGTACTTTGATGGTAATCAGGACAAAGGGAAAGTGAGGAACAAGGAAGATGTTTTTAATGGTTTTTTTTCTCCCTGTAGCTCTTTGTTGAGACCTTGCCTCCTTCCGATTGCTTTTCTTCATAGGGAAAATAGCTCAGATTAGATTACCTATAGCAGAGAAGGCCGTAGAGAAATAACAGAGCAAAAGGGATAAGAATTATGATTCTCCAATCCATCTGCTGATTAAAGTCAGATCTCTGGTTAACTGTTGTCCGTAATGGTGTGGGTTCCCCCGTCCCCTGCAGTGATTGGTACATCTAATACCTTCCATGTCAGAAGTAATTTGGAAGGGGATGGCTATTCTAAATTTAAATAAATAAATATATATATATAT